>NC_092040.1:70362559-70662559 GCF_003086295.3 Arachis hypogaea | reverse complement strand
AATGTCTCTTCCTTGTCTTAATTGCTCCTCTCTCATGATTCTTTGATCTTCTCTAATTTCATGGAGGAGGACAGAGTGTTCTTGGTGCTCCACCCTTAGTTGTCCCATGTTGGAACTCAATTCTCCTAGGGAGGTGTTTAGTTGCTCCCAATAGTTTTGTGGAGGAAAGTGCATCCCTTGAGGCATCTCAGGGATCTCATGATGAGTGGGGTCTCTTGTGTGCTCCATCCTCTTCTTAGTGATGGGCTTGTCCTCATCAATAGGGATGTCTCCCTCTATGTCAACTCCAACCGAATAACAGAGGTGACAAATGAGATGAGGGAAGGCTATCCTTGCCAAGGTTGAGGACTTGTCCGCCACCTTATAAAGTTCTTGAGATATAACCTCATGAACTTCTATTTCTTCTCCAATCATGATGCTATGAATCATGATATCCCGGTCTATGGTAACTTCGGACCGGTTGCTAGTGGGAATGATTGAGCGTTGGATAAACTCCAACCATCCTCTAGCCACGGGTTTGAGGTCATGCCTTCTCAATTGAACCGGCTTCCCTCTTGAATCTCTCTTCCATTGGGCGCCCTCTTCACATATGACTATGAGGACTTGGTCCAACCTTTGATCAAAGTTGACCCTTCTAGTGTAAGGATGTTCATCTCCTTGCATCATGGGCTAGTTGAATGCCAACCTTACACTTTCCGGACTAAAATCTAAGTATTTCCCCCGAACCATAGTAAGCCAATTCTTTGGATCCGGGTTCACACTTTGATCATGGTTCTTGGTGATCCATGCATTGGCATAGAACGCTTGAACCATTAAGATTCCGACTTGTTGAATGGGGTTGGTAAGAACTTCCCAACCTCTTCTTCGGATCTCATGTCGGATCTCCGGATATTCACTCTTTTTGAGTGAAAAAGGGACCTCGGGGATCACCTTCTTCAAGGCCACAACTTCATAGAAGTGGTCTTGATGCACCCTTGAGATGAATCTCTCCATCTCCCATGACTCGGAGGTGGAAGCTTTTGCCTTCCCTTTCCTCTTTCTAGAGGTTTCTCCGGCCTTGGATGCCATAAATGGTTATGGAAAAACAAAAAGCAATGCTTTTACCACACCAAACTTAAAAAGTTTGCTCGTCCTCGAGCAAAAGAAGAAAGAAGAGAGTAGAAGAAGAAGAAATGAGGAAGAAGGGAACGGCTTTTGCGTTCGGCCAAAAAGGGGAAGAAGTGGTGTTTAGGTTGTGTGAAAATGAAGGAGTGAAGATGGGTTTATATAGGAGGAGGGAGGGTTATGGTTCGGTCATGTATGGGTGGGTTTGGGAGGGAAAGTGGTTTGAATTTGAAGGGTGAGGTAGGTGGGGTTTTATGAAGGATGGATGTGAGTGGTGAAGAGAAAGATGGGATTTGATAGGTGAAGGGTTTTTGGGGAAGAGGTGTTGAGGTGATTGGTGAATGGGTGAAGAAGAGAGAGAGTGGTAGGGTAGGTGGGGATCCTGTGGGGTCCACAGATCCTGAGGTGTCAAGGAAAAGCCATCCCTGCACCAAATGGCATGCAAAAATGTGTTTTTAGCCATTTCTTGCATTAAACGCCGGGCTGATGCCCATTTCTGGCGTTTAACGCCAAGTTTTTGCCCTTTACTGGCGTTTAACGCCAGTCTGGTGCCCCTTTCTGGCGTTAAACGCCCAGAATGGTGCCATACTGGGCGTTAAACGCCCAACAGCTAGCCTTACTGGCGTTTAAACGCCAGCACGCTCTCCTCCAGGGTGTGCTATTTTTCTTTCTGCTTTTCATTCTGTTTTTGCTTTTTTTATTGATTTTGTGACTTCTCATGATCATCAACCTACAAAAAACATAAAATAACAAAGAAAAATATATATGAAATATAGCATTGGGTTGCCTCCCAACAAGCGCTTCTTTAATGTCAGTAGCTTGACAGAGGGCTCTCATGGAACCTCACGGATACTCAGAGCAATGTTGGAACCTCCCAACACCAAACTTAGAGTTTGAATGTGGGGGTTCAACACCAAACTTAGAGTTTGGTTGTGGCCTCCCAACACCAAACTTAGAGTTTGACTGTGGGGGCTCTGTTTGGCTTTGTTTTGAGAGAAGCTCTTCATGCTTCCTCTCCATGGTGACAGAGGGATATCCTTGAGCCTTAAACACCAAGGATTCTTCATTCACTTGAATGATCAACTCTCCTCTATCAACATCAATCACAGCCTTTGCTGTGGCTAGGAAGGGTCTGCCAAGGATGATGGATTCATCCATGCACTTCCCAGTCTCTAGGACTATGAAATCAGGAGGGATGTAATGATCTTCAACTTTTACCAGAACATCCTCTACAAGTCCATAAGCTTGTTTTCTTGAGTTGTCTGCCATCTCTAGTGAGATTTTTGCAGCTTGCACCTCAAAGATCCTTAACTTCTCCATTACAGAGAGAGGCATGAGGTTTACACTTGACCCTAAGTCACACAAGGCCTTGTTGAAGGTCATGGTGCCTATGGTACAAGGTATTGAAAACTTCCCAGGATCTTGTCTCTTTTGAGGCAGTTTCTGCCTAGACAAGTCATCCAGTTCTTTGGTGAGCAAAGGGGGTTCATCCTCCCAAGTCTCATTTCCAAATAACTTGTCATTCAACTTCATGATTGCTCCAAGGTATTTAGGAACTTGCTCTTCAGTGACATACTCATCCTCTTTAGAGGAAGAATACTCATCAGAGCTCATGAATGGCAGAAGTAAGTCTAATGGAATCTCTATGGTCTCATTTTGAGCCTCAGATTCCCATGGTTCCTCATTGGGGAACTCATTAGAAGCCAGTGGACGTCCATTGAGGTCTTCCTCAGTGGCGTTCACTGCCTCTTGCTCCTCTCCAAATTCGGCCATGTTGATGGCTTTGCACTCTCCTTTTGGATTTTCTTCTGTATTGCTTGGGAGAGTACTAGGAGGGAGTTCAGTAATTTTCTTGCTCAGCTGACCCACTTGTGCCTCCAAGTTTCTAATGGAGGACCTTGTTTTAGTCATGAAACTTTGAGTGGTTTTGATTAGATCAGAGACCATGGTTGCTAAGTCAGAGGTATTCTGCTTATAACTCTCTGTCTGTTGCTGAGAAGATGATGGAAAAGGCTTGCCATTGCTAAACCTGTTTCTTCCACCATTATTATTGTTGAAACCTTGTTGAGGTCTCTGTTGATCCTTCCATGAGAGATTTGGATGATTTCTCCATGAAGGATTATAGGTGTTTCCATAGGGTTCTCCCATGTAATTCACCTCTTCTATTGAAGGGTTCTCAGGATCATAAGCTTCTTCTTCAGATGAAGCTTCCTTAGTACTACCTGGTGCATTTTGCATTCCAGAAAGACTCTGAGAAATCATATTGACTTGTTGAGTCAATATTTTATTCTGAGCCAGTATGGCATTCAGAGTGTCAATCTCAAGAACTCCTTTCTTCTGACTAATCCCATTGTTCACAGGATTCCTTTCAGAAGTGTACATGAATTGGTTATTTGCAACCATTTCAATCAGTTCTTGAGCTTCTGTAGGCGTCTTCTTCAGATGAAGAGATCCTCCAGCAGAGCTATCCAAAGACATCTTGGATAGTTCAGAGAGACCATCATAGAAAATACCTATGATGCTCCATTCAGAAAGCATATCAGTGGGACACTTTCTGATTAATTGTTTGTATCTTTCCCAAGCTTCATAGAGGGACTCTCCTTCCTTTTGTCTGAAGGTTTGGACTTCCACTCTAAGCTTACTCAATTTTTGAGGTGGAAAGAACTTTGCCAAGAAGGCATTGACTAGCTTTTCCCAAGAGTTCAGGCTTTCTTTAGGTTGAGAATCCAACCATATTCTAGCTCTGTCTCTTACAGCAAAAGGGAATAGCATAAGTCTGTAGACCTCAGGGTCAACCCCATTAGTCTTGACAGTGTCACAGATTTGCAAGAATTCAGCTAAAAACTGATGAGGATCTTCCAATGGAAGTCCATGGAACTTGCAATTCTGTTGCATTAGAGAAACTAATTGAGGCTTAAGCTCAAAATTGTTTGCTCCAATGGCAGGGATAGAGATGCTTCTCCCATAGAAATCGGGAGTAGGTGCAGTAAAGTCACCCAGCACCTTCCTTGCATTGTTGGCATTGTTGTTGTTTTCGGCTGCCATGTTTTCTTCTTCTTTGAAGATTTCTGTTAGGTCCTCTACAGAGAATTGTGCCTTAGCTTCTCTTAGTTTTCGCTTCAAGGTCCTTTCAGGTTCAGGGTCAGCCTCAACAAGAATGCTTTTGTCCTTGCTCCTGCTCATAAGAAAGAGAAGAGAACAAGAAAATGTGGAATCCTCTATGTCACAGTATAGAGATTCCTTGAGGTGTCAGAGGAAAAGAAAAATAGAAGGCAGACGTAGAAAATTTGAACTTATCAAAGAAGATGGAGTTCGAATTTTGTATTAAGGGATAGTGTTAGTCCATAAATAGAAGGATGTGAGAAGAAAGGAAGCAACTTTCGAAAATTAAGTGAAAGATTTTGAAAACATTTTGAAAAACTTTAATTGATTTTCGAAAACCAAGAGTAGAAAAGAAATCAAGTGATTTTTGAAAAAGATTTTGAAATTAGAAATAAAAAAGATTTGATTGAAAACTATTTTGAAAAAGATGTGGTTAAGAAGATATGATTGATTTTAAAAAGATGTAATTGAGAAGATATGATTTGAAAAACATTTTTTTTTAAAAAATTTGATTTTGAAAATTAATGACTTGGCTATCAAGAAAAGATATGATTCAGACATTAAACCTTTCTCAACAGAAAAGGCAACATACTTGATATGTTGAATCAAATCATTAATTGATAGCAAGTATCTTTGAAAATAGAAAGAAATCAATTTTGAAAACATATGATTGAAAAGATATGATTTGAAAAAGATTTGATTTTGAAAAACTTTGAAAACTTGAAAAAAAATTGCATTGAAAACAGAATCTTCCCTCTTGTGCCATCCTGGCGTTAAACGCCCAGAATGGTGCACATTCTGGCGTTTAACGCCCAAAATACTACCCTTTTGGGTGTTAAACGCCCAACCAGGTACCCTGGCTGGCATTTAAACGCCAGTCTGTCCTTCTTCACTGGGCATTTTGAACGCCCAGCTTTTTCTGTGCAATTCCTCTGCTGAATGTTCTGAATCTTTAATTCTCTGTATTATTGACTTGAAAAGACACAAATTAAAAATATTTTTGGATTTTTAATAATAGAGAATAATCAAAATGCAACTAAAATCAAATAACAATGCATGCAAGACACCAAACTTAGCAGTTTGTAAACTACTGACACTAACAAAATGAGAATGCATATGAGACACATAAACACTCAAGTCAAACAGAATTCAAAGATCAGAGCAAGGAAATCATCAAGAACAACTTTAAAATCACTTAGGACACATGAATGAATGCATGCAATTGACACCAAACTTAAAATGAGACTAGTGTCTCAACAAGAAACATAGAATATTTTTTTTTTGTTTTTATGATTTTGTAAATTTTTTTTTTGATTTTTTTCAAAAATTAAGTGAAAAAGAAAATAAAGATATCAAAATTCTTAATGAGAATTCCAGGAATCATGCAATGTTAGTCTAAAGCTTCAGTCTAAAGGAATTAGACATGGCTAGCCAAGCTTCAGCAGAACATTGCATTCAAGAGCTAAATTGATGAAGATCAATCAGCTTTGGTGATGATAAGAACATCACTTTGAAACACTAGAATTCATTCTTAAGAACTCCGAAAAAAAAATACCTAATCTAAGCAACAAGATGAACCGTCAGTTGTCCAAACTCAACAATCCCCGGCAACGGCGCCAAAAACTTGGTGCACGAAATTGTGATCAATACTTTTCGCAAATCAAATAATCCCCGGTAATGAATCCAAAAACTTGGTGTTCAATACCATGGCATAAACACAACTTCGCACAACTGACCAGCAAGTGTACTGGGTCGTCCAAGTAATAAACCTTACGCGAGTAAGGGTCGATCCCACAGAGATTGTTGGTATGAAGCAAGCTATGGTCACCTTGTAAATCTTAGTCAGGCAAACTCAAATGGGTATGGTGATAAACGCATAAAACATAAAGATAAAGATAGAGATACTTATGTAATTCATTGGTGGGAATTTCAGATAAGCGCATGAAGATGCTGGTCCCTTCCGTTTCTCTGCTTTTCCTACTGTCTTCATCCAATCCTTCTTACTCCTTTCCATGGCAAGCTTAAGCAAGGGTTTCACCGTTGTCAGTGGCTACCTCCCATCCTCTCAGTGGAAATGTTCAACGCACCCTGTCACGGCACGGCTATCCATCTGTCGGTTCTCGATCAGGCCGGAATAGAATCCAGTGATTCTTTTGCGTCTGTCACTAACGCCCCACCCTCAGGAGTTTGAAGCACGTCACAGTCATTCAATCATTGAATCCTACTCAGAATACCACAGACAAGGTTAGACCTTCCGGATTCTCTTGAATGCCGCCATCAGTTCTAGCCTATACCACGAAGACTCTGATCTCACGGAATGGATGGCTCGGTTGTCAGGCGAGCGCTCGTTTGTCAGGCGATCAACCATGCATCGTGTATCAGAAATCCAAGAGATATTCACCCAATCGAAGGTAGAACGGAGGTGGTTGTCAGTCACACGTTCATAGGTGAGAATGATGATGAGTGTCATCGATCATCACATTCATCAAGTTGAAGAACAAGTGATATCTTAGAACAAGAACAAGCGGAATTGAATAGAAGAACAATAGTAATTGCATTAATACTCGAGGTACAGCAGAGCTCCACACCTTAATCTATGGTGTGTAGAAACTCCACCGTTGAAAATACATAAGAACAAGGTCTAGGCATGGCCGAATGGCCAGCCTCCCAAAGAGGGTTCAATCATAAAAACATGATCAAAAGCCCTAAAATAATCCAAAGATGAAAATACAATAGTAAAAGGTCCTACTTATAGAAAACTAGTAGCCTAGGGTGTACAAAGATGAGTAAATGACATAAAAATCCACTTCCGGGCCCACTTGGTGTGTGCTTGGGCTGAGAATTGAAGCATTTTCGTGTAGAGACTCTTCTTGGAGTTAAACGCCAGTTTTTATGCCAGTTTGGGCGTTTAACTCCCATCCTTGTGCCAGTTCCGGCGTTTAACGCTGGGAATTCTGAGGGTGACTTTGAACGCCAGTTTGGGCCATCAAATCTTGGGCAAAGTATGGACAATCATATATTTCTGGAAAGCCCAGGATGTCTACTTTCCAACGCCGTTGAGAGCGCGCCAATTGGGCTTCTGTAACTCCAGAAAATCTACTTCGAGTGCAGGGAGGTCAGAATCCAACAGCATCTGCAGTCCTTTTTAGTCTCTGAATCAGATTTTTGCTCAGGTCCCTCAATTTCAGCCAGAAAATACCTGAAATCACAGAAAAACACACAAACTCATAGTAAAGTTCAGAAAAGTGAATTTTAACTAAAAACTAATAAAAATATACTAAAAACTAACTAGATCATACTAAAAACATACTAAAAACAATGCCAAAAAGCGTACAAATTATCCGCTCATCAGGCACCAGCCCGGCGTTTAATGCCAGAATTGGCAAAACAAGCATTTTTGCTCGCCACTTGGTGCAGGGATGAATTTTCCTTGACACCTTAGGATCTGTGGACCCCACAGGATCCCCACCTACCCCACCACTCTCTCTCTTCTTCACCCATTCACCAATCACCTCAACACCTCTTCGCCAAAAATCCCTCACCTATCAAATCCCACTATTCTCTTCACTACTCACATCCATCCTTCATAAAACCCCACTTACCTCACCATTCAAATTCAAACCACTTTCTTTCCCAACCCACCCATACATGACCGAACCCTACCCCTCTCTCCACCCCTATATAAACCCATCTTCACTCCTTCATTTTCACACAACCTAAACACTACTTCTCCCCCTTGGCTGAACTACAAAGCCACATCCATCTCCTCTATTTCTTCTTCTTCTACTCTCTTCTTCCTTTTTTTGCTCGAGGACGAGCAAACCTTCTAAGTTTGGTGTGGTAAAAGCATTGCTTTTTGTTTTTCCATAACCATTTATGGCATCTAAGGCCAGAGAAACCTCTAGAAAGAGGAAAGGGAAGGCAAAAGCTTCCACCTCCGAGTCATGGGAGATGGAGAGATTCATCTCAATGGTGCATCAAGACCACGTCTATGAAGTTGTGGCCATGACGAAGGTGATCGCCGAGGTCCCTTTCAAACTCAAAAAGAGTGAATATCCGGAGATCCGACATGAGATCCGAAGAAGATGTTGGGAAGTTCTTACCAACCCCATTCAACAAGTCAGAATCTTAATGGTTCAAGAGTTCTATGCCAATGCATGGATCACCAAGAACCATGATCAAAGTGTGAACCCGGACCCAAAGAATTGCCTTACAATGGTTCGGGGGAAATGCTTAGATTTTAGTCCGGAAAATGTAAGGTTGGCATTCAACTTGCCCATGGTGCAAGGAGATGAACACCCTTACACTAGAAGGGTCAACTTTGATCAAAGGTTGGACCAAGTCCTCATAGACATTTGTGAAGAGGGCGCTCAATGGAAGAGAGATTCAAGAGGGAAACCGGTTCAACTGAGAAGGCATGACCTCAAGCCCGTGGCTAGAGGATGGTTGGAGTTTATCCAACGGTCAATCATTCCCACTAGCAACCGGTCCGAAGTTACTATAGACCGGGCTATCATGATTCATAGCATCATGATTGGAGAGGAAGTAGAAGTTCATGAGGTTATATCCCAAGAACTTTATAAGGTGGCGGACAAGTCCTCTACCTTGGCAAGGTTAGCCTTCCCTCATCTCATTTGTCACCTCTGTTATTCAGTTGGAATTGACATAAAGGGAGACACCCTCATTGATGAGGACAAGCCCATCACTAAGAAAAGGATGGAGCAAACAAGAGATCCCACTCATCATGAAATCCCTGAGATGCCTCAAGGGATGCACTTTCCTCCACAAAACTATTGGGAGCAAATCAACACCTCCCTAGGAGAATTAAGTTCCAACATGGGACAACGAAAGGTGGAGCACCAAGAACATTCCATTCTCCTCCATGAAATTAGAGAAGATCAAAGAATCATGAGAGATGAGCAACAAAGGCAAGGAAGAGACATTGAGGAGCTCAAGCACTCCATAAGATCTTCAAGAGGAAGAACAAGCCACCATCACTAAGGTGGACCCGTTCTTTAATCTCCTTGTCCTTTATTTCTCTATTTTTCGAATTTTTATGCTTATGTTTATCTATGTTTGTGTCTTATGATCATTAGTGTCTTAGTGTCTATGCCTTAAAGTTATGAATGTCCTATGAATCCATCACCTTTCTTAAATGAAAAATGTTCTTAATTGAAAAAGAGAAGAATTGCATGAATTTTGAATTTTATAACAGATTAATTATTTTGATGTGGTGGCAATACTTTTGACTTCTGAATGTATGCTTGAACAGTGCACATGTCTTCTGAATTTGTTGTTCATGAATGTTGGCTCTTGAAAGAATGATGAAAAAGGAGAGATGTTAATGAGGATCTGAAAAATTATAAAAATGATTCTTGAAGCAAGAAAAAGCAGTGAATACAAAAAAAAAAAAGAGAAGAGAAAGAGAGGAAAAAGAAAAAGAAAAAAAATAAAGTCATGATCCAAGGCAAAAAGAGTATGCTTAAGAACCCTGGTCTTCATAGATGTTTTTGGAATTCATTGCATATTCTCTTCTTTTTATCTTATTTGATTTTCAGTTGCTTGCGGACAAGCAACAATTTAAGTTTGGTGTTGTGATGAGCGGATAATTTATATGCTTTTTGGCATTGTTTTTAGTATGTTTTTAGTATGTTTTAGTTAGTTTTTATTATATTTTTATTAGTTTTTAGTTAAAATTCACATTTCTGGACTTTACTACGAGTTTGTGTGTTTTTCTATGATTTCAGGTATTTTCTGGCTGAAATTGAGGGACCTGAGCAAAAATCTGATTCAGAGGCTGAAAAGGACTGCAGATGCTGTTGGATTCTGACCTCCCTGCACTCGAAGTGGATTTTCTGGAGCTAAAGAAGTCCAATTGGAGAGCTCTTAATTGCGTTGGAAAGTACACATCCTGAGATTTCCAGCAATGTATAATAGTCCATACTTTGTCCGAGATTTGATGGCCCAAACAGGCGTTCCAAGTCAGCTCAAGAATTCTGGCGTTTAATGCCGAAACTGGCATAAGAATGGGAGTAAAACGCCCAAACTGGCACAAAAGCTGGCGTTTAACTCCAAGAAAAGTCTCTACACATGAAAGCTTCAATTCTCAGCCCAAGCACACACCAAGTGGGCCTGGAAGTAGATTTTTATGTCATTTACTCATCTTTGTAAACCTTAAGCTACTAGTTCTCTACAAATAGGACCTTTTGCTATTGTATTAGGGAGATCTTTCGATCATGTTTTTATGATTGAACCCTTTTTGGGAGGCTGGCCATTCGGCCATGCCTAGACCTTGTTCTTATGTATTTTCAACGGTGGAGTTTCTACACACCATAGATTAAGGTGTGGAGCTCTACTATACCTCGAGTATTAATGCAATTACTATTGTTCTTCTATTCAATTCAGCTCATTCTTGTTCTAAGATATTCATTCGCACCCAAGAACATGATGAATGTGATGATTATGTGACGCTCATCATCATTCTCACTTATGAACGCGTGCCTGACAACCACTTCCGTTCTACAAGCAAACAAGGCTTGAATGTTTATCTCTTAGATTCCTTAATCAGAATCTTCGTGGTATAAGCTAGAATTAATGGTGGCATTCAAGAGAATCCGGAAGGTCTAAACCTTGTCTGTGGTATTCTGAGTAGGATTCGAGGATTAAATGACTGTGACGAGCTTCAAACTCCTGAAGGCTGGGCGTTAGTGACAGACGCAAAAGAATCACTGGATTCTATTCCAACCTGATTGAGAACCGATAGATGATTAGCCGTGCCGTGACAGAGCGCGTTGAATATTTTCACTGAGAGGACGGGATTGTAGCCACTAACAATGGTGATGCCCAACACAGCTTGCCATGGAAAGGAGTAAGAAGGATTGGATGAAGACAGTAGGAAAGCAGAGAGACGAAAGGGACAGAGCATCTCCATATGCTTATCTGAAATTCTCACCAATAAATTGCATAAGTATCTCTATCTTTATTTTATACTTTATTCATAAATCATCCATAACCATTTGAATCTGCCTGACTGAGATTTACAAGATGACTATAGATTGCTTCATACCAACAATCTCCGTGGGATCGACCCTTACTCGCATAAGGTTTATTACTTGGACGACCCAGTGCACTTGCTGGTTAGTTGTGCGAAGTTGTGATAAAGAGTTGAGACTGCAATTGAGCGTACCATGTTGATGGCGCCATTGATGATCACAATTTCGTGCACCAACGGACCTATGACGCGGACGCGTGGCATGCGTTTATATATATATATATATATATATATATATATAACATACAGATGCAAAATGCAGGTGAATATGCAGAAATTATGAATGAACACTAATAAAAATAAAATAAAATAAAATAAAATAAAACAAAGACTGAAAAAGAACGATCATACCATGGTGGGTTGTCTCCCACCTAGCACTTTTAGTTATAGTCCTTAAGTTGGACATTCGGTGAGCCCCTTGTTATGGTGGATTGTGCTTGAACTCGTCTTGAAACTTCCACCAATGCTTGGACTTCCAGTAAACTCTATCAATACTAGGTAAATTTCTCAAGCCTTGATGGAGTTCTTCACAAGCTTTGAGCTCCCAAAAGTGATCCTTATATATTCCTGGATCCCAAATCTTGATTTTACACCCGTCTCCAAGTGGATCATGATGATTCTATCCGGGTGGTAAGCAATCCGAATTCTCACTAAGGCATTGACGTTGGGATTTTTTCTAGTAAAGAATTTTACAAAAATATAGTCGCGTTGTGAGTATAGATTCAAAACCAACAAAAAATCCCTTCGTACAAATGTTTTGGTTGTCACAAGTAACAAAACCCAATAAATTTATAAGCCGAAGTATTCAAACCTCGGGTCGTCTTCTCAAGGAATTGCAGGGAAGTATGATTTATTATTGGTTATGGAAAAACAGTGTTTGGGTTTGAAAAAGGTTTTAGGCAAGAGAAATAGATTGCTAGAATTAATAAATTAATAACTAATAAAACTTTTGGCAATGTATGAAACTGGAAGTGCTATCCCAGTTATCCTTATCAATTGTGATGAGAATTGGATATTTCTCCCACTAAGTAAACCTCTAACTATGAAGGTAAGTCAAGTGGATAGAATAAGTTTGGTTCCTCAGGTCCTAGTCTTTCCCTGGAAAAGACTAGAGTTATTGGAACTCGAGTTAATTCTTGAAGAATTCTAATTTTCAGTCAACAATGAGTTTGACAACTCAAGAGTTACCAATTAATCAATTAAAGCCAAGAATATAAAAAGCTAGATAAAAATCATAGGTCTGAAAATACCTCAAATTATATTATTTAAGAAAATCCTAACATGAATGGTGCATAAGCCAAATAGGCAACATAGGTAATACAAGCATCAAAGTATTTGAAAGTAAAAGAGAAATACAAAGTAAAAGAAATATCGAACCTGATATGAAGACATGATAATTCCTAATCCTAAATCCTAAGAGAGAGGAGAGAGCCTCCCTCTCTAAAAACTACATCTAAAACTAAAAATTATGAATTATGAAAGCATGATTATGAATGGATGCATTTCCCCACTATATAGCCTCTAATCTGTGTTCTCTGGGCTGAAAACTGGCTTAGAAATAGCCCAGAAATTGCTGATTGTGAAATCTTGTCCGTACAGGTCGCGGCAAAGTGACGCAGAGGCGTCATCCACGCGTTTGCATGGAACGAGATTCGCAGATGCGACGCATCCACGTGGAACGCGCATTCGTGTCGCCTATCTATATGGCCACTATGGCCAATTATATCTCAAATCGAAGCCTCAGATGTTAGCTTTCCAACGCAAGTTGAACCGCATCATTTGGACCTCTGTAGCTCAAGTTATGACTGTTTGAGTGCGAAAAGGTCAGGCTGGACAGCTTAGCAATTTCTTCAACTTCTTGTATTCCTTCCACTTTTGCATGCTTTCTTTCCATCCTCTGAGTCATTCCTGCCCTGTAATCTCTGAAATCACTTAAACACACATGTCACGGCATTGAATGATAATAAGAGAGGATTAAACATAGCAAAATTAAAGCCCAAAGAAGTATGTTTTCAATCATAGCACGGAATCAGGAAGGAAAATGTAAAACATGCAAATCATATGAATAAGTAGGTAAAGAGTTGATAAAAAACCACTCAATTGAGCACAAGATAAACCATAAAATAGTGGTTTATCAACCTCCCCACACTTAAACATTAGCATGTCCTCATGCTAAGCTCAAGAGAAGCTATAAAGAAGTGAAGAGGAATGATAGAGAATATGCAATGCAACCTATCTTTGTGAATGTAACTACATGCAAAATGTTTCTACCCACTTGGTGAAAAAGTAAATAAATCTTTCAAGAACAAATATGAACTGGATTTCACTAGTTCAAATCACATAATACAATACAAATAACTCGCAAGAAGAAGATAGCTCATGAAAACAGGGAACATAGAATTAAGCACTGTACCCTTACTGGTAGTGTATATCATTCTAACTCTCAAGTGTATAGGGTCAATTCTCTCAATTCTTTACTAATCTTGCTTCTATAGCTTACTCTTCATCTAACAATCAACAAAAATTTAATGCACCAATACACAAATCAAGAGGTCTTTCAAGGGTTGTAATGGGGTTAGGGTCAAGGTAGGATTGTATTTGGCCAAGTGGACTAAAATCTGAATCCTTAATTAACTTAAACTTTCCACCTAACTTAGGACAATCCATATAATCATAATATAAAATTAATAACTACCATTAACTGCGTTTACTACATATTTATGCATTTCAAGTTTTGAGTACAGTACAGTGCATTGCTATCACCATTTACTTTGGGACATTTTGTCCCCTTTTTATTTTTCTGCTCTTTCTTTTTTTTTTCTTTTCTTTTTTTTCTCCTTCTTTTTTTTTATTTTTTTCTTTTCTTAATAATAATTTTTTTTCAATGCATTATGATTAAGGTATTGAATGCATAAACATGTTCTTAACATTTTTCACAATTTCACACAAAGTCTAACATACTCAATTCCCAAACCAAACGTTTCCAAACCCACTTTTCCCACACTTAATTCATGAGCACTCTCACTAGTCTAAGCTAATCAAGGATTCAAATTAAGGACATTATTGTTTTCCGCTTAGAGTTAGTGATGAGCTAAAGTAAAGAATAAGGGGTAAGATAGGCTCAACATTGATTTGCAAAGGATACTGTAAGGGTAAGGCCATATGGATATGTAAGCTCAGTGAAATAAGGCCTCAATCATATAAGTGTATGCATACATTAAACAATGAAAATATAGAATCAAGCAAGACAAGGATCACAATCTTAGAGGGAATAACACACACCAAAAATAAAATATTGGTTGATAAAATGCAACCAATCAAATAGGCTCAAAATCTCACTGGTTTTGTATGTTCGAGCTCTAAACCATGTTCCAAAATAATATTTCTTCATACAAGTTTTTCAAAAAGTTTTTTTTTGTAATTTAAATTAGTGAAATACTATAAAAGATTTTCTTGAAAAAGAAAATATTACTTCAACCAAGTGGTAAAATATGAACAAAATCAAACAAACATGCAAATGCAACAACTAACAATGAAGATAAACCATTGGTGTTGAGATAAAAGAGTAACTAACCCATGGAGATTGGTGCACGAAATCGTGATCACTACAACTTCGCACAACTAACCAGCAAGTGTAATGGGTCGTCCAAGTAATAAACCTTACGCGAGTAAGGGTCGATCCCACAGAGATTGTTGGTATGAAGCAAGCTATGGTCACCTTGTAAATCTTAGTCAGGCAAACTCAAATGGATATGGGTGATATACGAATAAAACATAAAGATAAAGATAGAGATACTTATGTAATTCATTGGTAGGAATTTCAGATAAGCGTATGAAGATGCTTGGTCCCTTCCGTCTCTCTGCTTTCCTACTGTCTTCATCCAATCCTTCTTACTCCTTTCCATGGCAAGCTGTATGCAAGGGTTTCACCGTTGTCAGTGGCTACCTCCCATCCTCTCAGTGGAAATGTTCAACGCACCCTGTCACGGCATGGCTATCCATCTGTCGGTTCTCAATCAGGCCGGAATAGAATCCAGTGATTCTTTTGCGTCTGTCACTAACGCCCCGCCCTCAGGAGTTTGAAGCTCGTCACAGTCATTCAATCATTGAATCTTACTCAGAATACCACAGACAAGGTTTAGACTTTCCGGATTCTCTTGAATGCCGCCATCAGTTCTAGCTTATACCACGAAGATTTCGGTTAAAGAATCCAAGAGATATCCACCCAATCTAAGGTAGAACGGAGGTGGTTGTCAGGCACACGTTCATAAGTGAGAATGATGATGAGTGTCACGGATCATCACATTCATCAAGTTGAAGAACAAGTGATATCTTAGAACAAGAACAAGCAGAATTGAATAGAAGAACAATAGTAATTGCATTAATACTCGAGGTACAGCAGAGCTCCACACCTTAATCTATGGTGTGTAGAAACTCCACCGTTGAAAATACATAAGAACAAGGTCTAGGCATGGCCGAATGGCCAGCCTCCCAATGATCAAAAGATCTAAAGAAAAGAAGATTCCAAAGATCAAAAGATTTTAAATACAATAGTAAAAGGTCCTACTTATAGAGAACTAGCAGCCTAGGGTTTACAGAGATGAGTAAATGACATAAAAATCCACTTCCGGGCCCACTTGGTGTGTGCTTGGGCTGAGCAATGAAGCATTTTCGTGTAGAGACTCCTCTTGGAGTTAAACGCCAGCTTTGGTGCCAGTTTGGGCGTTTAACTCCCATTCTTGTGCCAGTTCCAGTGTTTAACGCTGGGAATTCTGAAGGTGACTTTGAACGCCAGTTTGGGCCATCCAATCTTGGGCAAAGTATGGACTATCATATATTGCTGGAAAGCCCAGGATGTCTAATTTCCAACGCCGTTAAGAGCGCGCCAATTGGGTTTCTGTAGCTCCAGAAAATCCACTTCGAGTGCAGGGAGGTCAGAATCTAACAGCATCTGCAGTCCTTTTTAGTCTCTGAATCAGATTTTTGCTCAGGTCCCTCAATTTCAGCCAGAAAATACCTGAAATCACAGAAAAATACACAAACTCATAGTAAAGTCCAGAAAAGTAAATTTTAACTAAAAACTAATAAAAATATGCTAAAACCTAACTAGATCATACTAAAAACATACTAAAAACAATGCCAAAAAGCGTACAAATTATTCGCTCATCAGAGATCGGTACCGACCTCCCCATACTTAAAGATTGCACCATCCTCGGTGCATGCAAAGCTGTACAGGTGGGCAGGGGTTGTGGTTCCTTAGCTGGTGCTCATTGTAGAGTCTTTCTCTTTACCCTTCCTCATGGCCATCCTGAAAAGAGAGAAGAGAAAGGGACATGAAGTCAAAGGAATAGAGTAAAGAGGAGGGCAGTAGGAGCGATAATCACGCCAAAGTAAAGAAGAATGTCGTTAACGCCTGCAGAAGCCCAGGAACACATTGAAATGGTTGCAAATAACCAGTTCATGTACACTTCTGAAAGAAATCCTGTGAACAATGGGACAACTCGGAAGAAAGGAGTTATTAAGATTGATACTCTGAATGCCATATTGGCTCAGAACAAAATACTGACTCAACAAGTCAATATAATTTCTCAGAATCTGACTGGATTGCAAGCTGCATCTGGCAGTGCTAAATAAGCCTCCTCTGAAGGAGAAGCTTATGACCCTGAGAATCCTGCAATGGAAGAGGTGAATTACATGGGAGAACCCTATGGAAACACCTACAATTCTTCATGGAGAAATCACTCAAATTTCTCATGGAAGGATGAACAGAAGCCTCAATAAGGCTTCAATAACAATAATGGTGGGTGGTGGACGAAATTGTGATACAAGAGTTCCAGGCACTGTTAGAGAAGCTCACAACTCCGTTCAACTTAACCAGCAAGTGTACTGGGTCATCCAAGTAATACCTTACGTGAGTAAGGGTCGATCCCACAGAGATTGTTGGTATGAAGAAAGCTATGGTCACCTTGTAAATCTCAGTTAGGCGGATCAAATGATTTATGATGATTTCGAAAATTAACAATAAAAAGAAAATAAAATAGGATAGAAATACTTATGTAAATCAATAGTGGGAATTTCAGATAGGCGTATGGAGATACTGTGCTCCTCTCGAATCTCTATTTTCTTATTACATTCATCCAATCCTTCCTACTCCTTTCCATGGCAAGCTGTATGTAGGGCATCACCATCATCAATGGCTACTTTCAATCCTCTCGGGAAAATGGTCCTATGCGCTGTCACTGCACGGCTAATCGTCTGGAGGCATCACCCTTGTTGATAGCTACATCCCATCCTCTCAGTGAAAATGGTCCAAATGCTCTGTCACAGCACGGCTAATCATCTGTTGGTTCTCAATCAGGTTGGAGTAGAATCCATTGATTCTTTTGCATTTGTCATCACGCCCAGCCTTCAGGAGTTTGAAGCTCGTCACAGTCATTCAATACCGGAATCCTACTCGGAATACCACAGACAAGGTTAGACTTTCCGGATTCCCGGGATCCTACTCGGAATACCACAGACAAGGTTAGACTTTCCGGATCCCCATGAATGCCGCCATCTATCTAGCTTATACCACGAAGATTCTGTTGGGGAATCTAAGAGATATGCGCCCAGCCTAGAGTAGAACGGAAGTGGTTGTCAATCACGCGCGTTCATAGGTGAGAATGATGATGAGTGTCACGGATCATCACATTCATCAAAGTGTTGTGCAACGTATATCTTGGAATAAGAATAAAAGAGAATTGAATAGAAAGTAATAGTAATTGTATTGAAACTTGAGGTACAGCAGAGCTCCACACCCTTAATCTATGGTGTGCAGAAACTCCACTGTTGAAAATACATAAGTGAAAGGTTCAGGCATGGCCGAATGGCCAGCCCCCATGGTCTATGGACTAGGCGTCCAGAGATGTCTAATACACTAGTAAAAAGTCCTATTTATAATAAACTAGCTACTAGGGTTTACATGAGTAAGTAATTGATGCATAAATCCACTTCCGGGGCCCACTTGGTGTAAGTTTGGGCTGAGCTTGATCTATCCACGAGCTGAGGCATTTATTGGAGTTGAACGCCAAGTTATAACGTGTTTTGGGCGTTCAACTCCGGATCTTGACGTGTTTCTGGCGTTTAACTCCAGACAGCAGCATGTACTTGGCGTTCAATGCCATGTTATGTCGTCAATTCCCGAATAAAGTATGGACTAATATATATTGCTGAAAAGCTCTCGATGTCTAATTTCCAACGCCGTTGAGAGCGTGCCAATTGGAGTTCTGTAGCTCCAGAAAATCCATTTCGAGTGCAGGGAGGTCAGATTCCAACAGCATCAGCAGTCCTTTTGTCAGCCTTTTTCAGAGTTTTGCTCAGGTCCCTCAATTTCAGCCAGAAATTACCTGAAATCACAGAAAAACACACAAACTGATAGTAAAGTCCAGAAATGTGAATTTAACATAAAAACTAATGAAAACATCCCTAAAAGTAGCTTGAACTTACTAAAAACTACCTAAAAACAATGCCAAAAAGCGTATAAATTATCCGCTCATCACAACACCAAACTTAAATTGTTGCTTGTCCCCAAGAAACTGAAAATCAATTAGGATAAAAAGAAGAGAATATACTATAAATTTCAAAATATCAATGAATATTAATTCTAATTAGATGAGCGGGACTTGTAGCTTTTTGCTTCTGAACAATTTTGGCATCTCACTTTTTCCTTTGAAGTTCAGAGTGATTGGCGTCTCTAGGAACTCAGAGTTCAGATAGTGTTATTGACTTTCCTAGTTAAGCATGTTGATTCTTGAACACAGCTACTTATGAGTCTTGGCCGTGGCCCTAAGCACTTTGTTTTCCAGTATTACCACCGGATACATAAATGCCACAAACACATAACTGGGTGAACCTTTTCAGATTGTGACTCAGCTTTGCTAGAGTCCCCAGTTAGTGGTGTCCAGAGCTCTTAAGCACACTCTTTTTGCTTTGGATCACGAATTTAACCATTCAGTCTCAAGCTTTTCACTTGGACCTGCATGACACAAGCACATGGTTAGGGACAGCTTGATTTAGCCTCTTAGGCCTGGATTTTATTTCCTTAGGCCCTCCTATCCATTGATGCTCAAAGCCTTGGATCCTTTTTTTTACCCTTGCCTTTTGGTTTTAAGGGCTATTGGCTTTTTCTGCTTGCTATTTTTTTTTCTTTCTATTTTTTCGCCATATTTTTTTCGCAAGATTTTGTTTTTCACTGCTTTTTCTTGCTTCAAGAATCAATTTTATGATTTTTTGGATCATCAATAACATTTCTCTTTGTTCATCATTCTTTCAAGAGCCAACAGTTTTAACATTCATAAACAACAATATCAAAAGACATATGCACTGTTCAAGCATTCATTCAGAAAACAAAAAGTATTGTCACCACATCAATATAATTAAACTAAATTCAAGGATAAATTCGAAATTCATGTACTTCTTGTTCTTTTGAATTTAAAACATTTTTCAATTAAGAGAGGTGAAGGATTAATGGAATTTATTCATAGCTTTAAGACATGGTTACATACTAATGATCATGAAGTAGAGACACAAAACATAGATAAACACAACATTAAAAACCGAAAAACAGAAAGAAATAAGAACAAGGAATGAATCCACCTTAGTGGCATCTTCTTCTTGAAGGACCAACAATGTCCTTAAGCTCTTCTATGTCCCTTCCTTGCCTTTGTTGCTCCTCCCTCATTGCTCTTTGATCTTCTCTTATTTCATGGAGAATGATGGAGTGCTCATGATGTTCCACCCTTAATTGTTCCACATTGTGGCTCAAATCTTCTAAGGAAGTGTTGAGTTGTTCCCAATAGTTGTTGGGAGGAAAGTGCATCCCTTGAGGCATCTCAGGGATTTCTTGATGATGAGCTTCCTCATGCATCTCTTGAGAACCGTGAAGGGTCTCTCTTGCTTGCTCTATCCTCTTCTTGGTGATGGGCTTATCCTCTTCAATGGAGATGTCTCCTTCTATGATAACTCCAGCTGAGTAACATAGATGGCAAATAAGGTGAGGAAAAGCTAGCCTTGCCATGGTGGAGGGCTTGTCGGCTATTTTGTAGATTTCATTGGAGATGACCTCATGAACTTCTACTTCCTCTCCAATCATGATGCTATGAATCATGATGGCCCGATCCACAGTAACTTCAGATCGGTTGCTAGTGGGAATGATGGAGCATTGAATGAACTCCAACCATCCTCTAGCCACAGGCTTGAGGTCCAGTCTTCTTAGTTGAACTAGCTTGCCTTTGGAGTCTCTCTTCCATTGAGCTCCTTCCACACATATGTCCGTAAGGACTTGGTCCAACCTTTGATTAAAGTTGACCCTTCTAGTGTAGGGGCGTTCATCTCCTTGCATCATAGGCAAGTGGAAAGCCAACCTCACATTTTTCGGACTAAAATCTAAGTATTTCCCCCGAACCATTGTGAGATAATTCTTTGGACTCGGGTTCATACTTTGATCATGGTTCCTAGTGATCCATGCATTGGCATAGAACTCTTGAACCATTAAGATTCCGACTTGTTGCATGGGTTTGGTTAGGACTTCCCAACCTCTTCTTCGGATATCATGTTGGATCTCCGGGTACTCATTTTTCTTGAGCTTGAAAGGGACCTCAGGGATCACCTTCTTCTTTGCCACAGCATCATAGAAGTGGTCTTGATGGCTCTTGAAGATGAATCTTTCCATCTCCTATGACTCAGAGGTGGAAGCTTTTGTCTTCCCTTTTCTTTTTCTAGAGGATTCTCCGGCCTTAGGTGCCATTGATGGTAGTGGAAAACAAAAAAGATTGTGCTTTGACCACACCAAACTTAAAATATTGCTCGTCCTCGAGCAATAGAAGAAAGAAGAGAAGAAGAAGAAGAAGAGAATATGGAGGAGAAGGGGAAGTGTAGGTTCGGCCAAGGTGAAGAAGAGGGGGTTGTGTGGTGTGAAAATAAAGTAGAAAGGAAGGGTGTATATAGGGAGAGGGGAGAGTGAAGTTTCGGCCATATAGGGTGGGAATGGGTGGGAAAGTGTTTTTGAATTTTGAAGGTAGGTGGGGTTTATGGGGAAGAGTGGATGGAGGTGAGTGGTGAATAGGTGATTGGGAAGAGAGGTTGAGGTGATTGGTGAAGGGTTTTTTGGGAAGTGTGACATGGGGAAGAGTAAATCAGGATTAGGAGGAATATAGTAGGTGGGGATCCTGTGGGATCCACAGATCCTGAGGTGATCCTGTGGGATCCACAGATCCTGAGGTGTTCAAGGAATTCCATCCCTGCACCAAATAGGCATGCAAAATGCCTTTGCACACCATTCTGGCATTTAAACGCCGAGTGGTGCACATTCTGGGCGTTCAACGCCCACATGTAACATGTTTCTGGCGTTGAACGCCAGTTTCATGCTTGTTACTGGCGTTCAGCGCCAGCTTTTTCTCTAGGCACATTCCTACCATTCAGCGCCAGAATGTTGCTTGTTTCTGGCGTTCAACGCCAGTTTGATGCTCTGTTCTGGCGTTGAACGCCAGACAGATGCTCCTTACTGGCGTTGAATGCCAGTCTGTGCTTCCTCCAGGGTGTGATTTTTCTTCTACTGTTTTTGATTCTGTTTTTAATTTTTATATTTTTTTCGTGACTCCACATGATCATGTACCTAATAAAACACAAAATAACAATAGAATAAAAAAAATAAAAATTAGATAAATAAAATTGGGTTGCCTCCCAACAAGCGCTTCTTTAATGTCAATAGCTTGACAATGGCTCTCATAGAGCCACAAAGGTGATCAGGTCAAGTTTGTATAGTCCCAACACCAAACTTAGAGTTTGGATATGGGGTCTTAACACCAAACTTAGAGTTTGGTTGTGGCCTCACAACACCAAACTTAGAGTTTGACTGTGGGGGCTCTTCTTGACTCTGAACTGAGAGAAGCTCTTCATGCTTACTCTCTTTTGTCACAGAGGGATGGCCATGTGCCTTAAATACAAGGTAGTCCCCATTCAATTGAAGGATTAGTTCACCTCTGTTGACATCTATCACAGCTCTTGCTGTGGCTAGGAAAGGTCTTCCAAGGATAATGCATAAATCCTCTTCCTTCCTAGTGTCTAAAATTATGAAATCAGCAGGGATGTAAAGGCCTTCAACCTTTACTAACACATCCTCCACTATTCCATAAGCTTGTCTCAATGACTTGTCTGCCAATTGTAATGAGAACAAGGCAGGTTGTACCTCAATGATCCCCAGCTTCTCCATTACAGAGAGTGGCATAAGATTTATCCCTGACCCCAGATCACACAGAGCTTTTTCAAAGGTCATGGTGCCTATGGTACAAGGTATTATAAACTTGCCAGGATCGTGTTTCTTTTGAGGTAGAGTTTTCTGAATCCAAGTATCTAGTTCATTGATGAGCAAGGGAGGTTCACTTTCCCAAGTCTCATTACCAAACAACTTGGCATTCAGCTTCATGATAGCTCCTAAGTATTGAGCAACTTGCTCTCTAGTCACATCTTCATCCTCTTCAGAGGAAGAATAGTCTTCAGAGCTCATGAATGGCAAAAGGAGATTTAATGGAATCTCTATGGTCTCTATATGAGCCTCAGATTCTTTTGGATCTTTAATAGGAAACTCCTTCTTGCTTGAAGGACGTCCCAGGAGGTCTTCCTCACTAGGATTTTCGTCCTCCTCCTTCCTTGTGCATTCGGCCACATTGATCACATCAATGGCCTTGCACTCTCCTTTTGGATTCTCTTCTGTATTGCTTGGGAGAATGCTGGGAGGAGTTTCAATGACTTTCTTACTCAGCTGGCCCACTTGTGCCTCCAGATTTCTGATGGAGGATCTTGTTTCACTCATGAAACTGAAAGTGGCCTTTGACAGATCAGAGACTAGATTGGCTAAATTAGAAGTGTTTTGTTCAGAATTTTCTGTCTGTTGCTGAGAAGATGATGGATAAGGCTTGCTATTGCTCAGCCTATTGCGTCCACCATTGTTAAAGCCTTGTTGAGGCTTTTGTTGATCCTTCCATGAGAAATTTGGATGATTTCTCCATGATGAGTTATAGGTGTTTCCATAAGGTTCACCCATGTAATTAACCTCTTCTCAGGATCATAAGCTTCTTCAGAAGCTGCCTCTTTAGTACTGTTGGATGCATTGTGCCATCCATTCAGACTTTGAGAGATAATGTTGACTTGTTGAGTCAACACTTTGTTCTGAGCCAATATGGCATTCAGAGCATCAATTTCAAGAACTCCTTTCTTCTGAGGTATCCCATTATTCACGGAATTCCTCTCAGAAGTGTACATGAATTGGTTGTTTGCAACCATGTCAATGAGTTCTTGAGCCTCTTCAGGCGTTTTCTTTAGGTGAATAGATCCACCTGCAGAATGGTCCAATGACATTTTCAAAAATTTAGATAGGCCATAATAGAATATATCTAATATGGTCCATTCTGAAAACATGTCAGATGGACATCTTTTGGTCAGCTGCTTGTATCTTTCCCAAGCTTCATAGAGGGATTCACCATCTTTTTGCTTGAAGGTTTGAACATCCATTCTCAGCTTGCTCAGCTTTTGAGGAGGAAAGAATTTATCCAAGAAGGCTGTGACCAGCTTATCCCAGGAGTCCAGGCTATCCTTAGGTTGTGAATCCAACCATATTCTAGCTCTGTCTCTTATAGCAAAAGGGAAAAGCATGAGTCTGTAGACTTCAGGATCAACTCCATTCGTCTTTACACTCTCACAGATCTGTAAGAACTCAGTTAATAACTGATAAGGATCTTCAGATGGAAGTCCATAAAACTTGCAGTTTTGTTGCATTAAGGCAACTAGCTGATGTTTCAGCTCAAAATTGTTGGCTCCAATGGCAGGAATGGAGATGCTTCTTCCATCAAATTTGGACGTTGGCTTTATGAAGTCACCAAGCATTCTCCTTGCATTATTATTATTTTCGGCTGCCATCTCCTTCTCTTGCTCTAATATTTCTGAAAGGTTACCTTTAGATTGTTGTAATATAGCTTCTCTGAGTTTTCTCTTCAGAGTCCTTTCAGGTTCTGGATCAATTTCAACAAGAGTGCCTTTATCCTTGTTCCTGCTCATATGAAAGAGAAGAAAACAAGAAAAGAAAGTGGAATCCTCTATGTCACAGTATAGAGATTCCTTTATGTTAGTAGAAAAAGAAAGGGGAGAAGAATGAAGAAGAATGAATAGTCTGTATAAAGAGTAAGGATAGGGGAGGTGATAAGAGATGAAGAGAAGTGTTAGTAAATAAATAAATAAATAGAAGAAGATGAGAGAGGGATTTTCGAAAATATTTTTGAAAAGGAGTTAGTAATTTCGAAAATTAAAGATGAATTAAAATTAAAATTAAAATTTGAAATAATTAGTTAATTAAAAAGAATTTTTGAAAAAGAGGGAGCTATTTTCGAAAATTAGAGAGGGAAAAGTAGTTAGGTGGTTTTGAAAAAGATAAGAAACAAACAAAAAGTTAATTAGTTAGTTGAAAAAGATATTAAAATCAAATTTGAAAAGATAAGAAGATAAGAAGTTAGATAAGATATTTTAAAATCAAATTTTTTTTAAAAAGATAAAATTTTGAAAAAGATATGATAAAGAGATAAGATAAGAAGATGTGATAAAAAGATATGTTTGAGAAAGATTTAATTTTTAAAACTAAAATTAATTACTTAACTAACAAGTAACTATAAGATATGATTCTAGAATTTAAAGATTGATCCTTTCTTAATAAGAAAGTAACAAACTTCAAATTTTTGAATCAATCACATTAATTGTTAGCTAATTTTCAAAAATTTGATATAAAGATAAGAAAAAGATTTTGAAAATATTTTGAAAAATATTTTTGAAATTTTCGAAAAAGAGGAAAAATTGGAGAAGATATGATTTTTGAAAAAGATTTTGAAAAGATAAGATTTTTAAATTTTGAAAATTTGACTTGACTTGTAAGAAATAACTAATTTTAAAAATTTTTGACTAAGTCAACTCAAATTTTCGAAAATTATGAGAAAAATAAGGAAAAGATATTTTTTGATTTTTTGAATTTTTAATTATGAGAGAGAAAAACACAAACATGACCCAAAACATGAAAATTTTGGATCAAAACACTTAATTCATGCAAGAACACTATGAATGTCAAGATGAACACCAAGAACACTTTGAAGATCATGATGAACATCAAGAACATATTTTTGAAAAAATTTTTGATGCAAAGAAAACATGAAAGACACCAAACTTAGAAATCTTTAATGCATGGACTCTAACAAACAAAAAATGCATATGAAAAACAAGAAAATACACCAAACAAGAAAACATTAAGATCAAACAAGAGGACTTACCAAGAACAACTTGAAGATCATGAAGAACACTATGAATGCATGAATTTTTCGAAAAAAATGCAAGAAAATTTTTAAAGCATGTAATTGACACCAAACTTAAAAATTGACTCAAGACTCAAACAAGAACACAAAATATTTTTTATTTTTATGATTTTATGAATTTTTATTAATTTTTTTCGAAAAACATTATTAGAAAAACGAAAAATAAATAAAAAAATTTGAAAGATTTTTTTGAAAACTTTTTGAAAAGAAAATTACCTAATCTGAGCAACAAGATGAACCGTCAGTTGTACAAACTCAACAATCCCCAGCAACGGCGCCAAAAACTTGGTGGACGAAATTGTGATACAAGAGTTCCAGGCACTGTTAGAGAAGCTCACAACTCCGTTCAACTTAACTAGCAAGTGTACTGGGTCATCCAAGTAATACCTTACGTGAGTAAGGGTCGATCCCACAGAGATTGTTGGTATGAAGCAAGCTATGGTCACCTTGTAAATCTCAGTTAGGCGGATTAAATGATTTATGATGATTTCGAAAATTAACAATAAAAAGAAAATAAAATAGGATAGAAATACTTATGTAAATCAATAGTGGGAATTTCAGATAGGCGTATGGAGATGCTGTGCTCCTCTCGAATCTCTATTTTCTTATTACATTCATCCAATCCTTCCTACTCCTTTCCATGGAAACTGTATGTAGGGCATCACCATCATCAATGGCTACTTTCAATCCTCTCGGGAAAATGGTCCTATGCGCTGTCACTGCACGGCTAATCATCTGGAGGCATCACCCTTGTTGATAGCTACATCCCATCCTCTCAGTGAAAATGGTCCAAATGCTCTGTCACAGCACGGCTAATCATCTGTCGGTTCTCAATCAGGTTGGAGTAGAATCCATTGATTCTTTTGCGTTTGTCATCACGCCCAGCCTTCAGGAGTTTGAAGCTCGTCACAGTCATTCAATACCGAAATCCTACTCGGAATACCACATACAAGGTTAGACTTTCCGGATTCCCGGGATCCTACTCGGAATACCACAGACAAGGTTAGACTTTCCGGATCCCCATGAATGCCGCCATCTATCTAGCTTATACCACGAAGATTCTGTTGGGGAATCTAAGAGATATGCGCCCGGCCTAGAGTAGAACGGAAGTGGTTGTCAATCACGCGCGTTCATAGGTGAGAATGATGATGAGTGTCACGGATCATCACATTCATCAAAGTGTTGTGCAACGTATATCTTGGAATAAGAATAAAAGAGAATTGAATAGAAAGTAATAGTAATTGTATTGAAACTTGAGGTACAGCAGAGCTCCACACCCTTAATCTATGGTGTGCAGAAACTCCACTGTTGAAAATACATAAGTGAAAGGTTCAGGCATGGCCGAATGGCCAGCCCCCATGGTCTATGGACTAGGCGTCCAGAGATGTCTAATACACTAGTAAAAAGTCCTATTTATAATAAACTAGCTACTAGGGTTTACAAGAGTAAGTAATTGATGCATAAATCCACTTCCGGGGCCCACTTGGTGTATGTTTGGGCTGAGCTTGATCTATCCACGAGCTGAGGCATTTATTGGAGTTGAACTCTTAGTTATAACGTGTTTTGGGCGTTCAACTCCGGATCATGACCTGTTTCTGGCGTTTAACTCCAGACAGCAGCATGTACTTGGCGTTCAACGCCAAGTTACGTCATCAATTCCCGAATAAAGTATGGACTATTATATATTGCTGGAAAGCTCTGGATGTCTACTTTCCAACGCCATTGAGGTCGCGCCAATTGGAGTTCTTTAACTCCAGAAAATCCATTTCGAGTGCAGGGAGGTCAGATTCCAACAACATCAGCAGTCCTTTTGTCAGCCTTTTTCAGAGTTTTGCTCAAGTCTCTCAATTTCAGCCAGAAATTACCTGAAATCATAGAAAAACACACAAACTCATAGTAAAGTCCAGAAATGTGAATTTAACATAAAAACTAATGAAAACATCCCTAAAAGTAGCTTGAACTTACTAAAAACTACCTAAAAACAATGCCAAAAAGCGTATAAATTATCCGCTCATCAGTGGGAGAAACAGGTTTGGCAATAGCAAACCTTTCCCATCATCTTCTCAGCAACAGACAGAGAACTCTGAGCAAAATCGTTCTGGCTTAGCAACCATAGTCTCTGATCTATCTAAGACCATACTAAGTTTCATGAATGAAACAAGATCCTCCATTAGAAATTTGGATGCACAAGTAGGTCAGCTGAGTAAGAAGGTTACTAAAACTCCTCCTAGCACTCTCCCAAGCAATACAGAAGAGAATTCCAAGAGAGAGTGCAAGGCCATAACCATGACCAACATGGCCAAATCTGGAGAGAGTGAAGAGGACGTGATTCCCAATGAGAAAAACCTCATGGGATGTCCTCTGAACGAAAAGGAGTTCCCCTTTGAGGAACCAAGGGAATCTGAGGCTCATACATAGACCATAGAGATTCAATTGAACCTACTTCTGCCATTCATGAGCTCTGATGAATATTCTTCTTATGAAGAGGATGAAGTTACTACTGAAGAGCAAGTTGCTCAGTATCTAGGAGCAATCATGAAGTTGAATGCCAAATTATTTGGTAATGAGACTTGGGAGAATGAACCTCCATTGCTCATTAAAGAACTAAATGCCTTGGCTCAGCTAAAGATACCTCAAAAGAAACCGGACCCTGGAAGGTTCTTAATACCTTGCACCATTGGCACCATGACCTTTGAGAAGGCTCTGTGTGACCTGGGGTCAGGTGTAAACCTCATGCAACTCTCTGTAATGGAGAAAATAGGGATCTTTGAGGTACCAGTGATAAACCACTATTTTATGGTTTATCTTGTGCTCAATTGAATGGTTTTTATCAAGTCTTTGCCCACTTATTCATATGATTTGCATGGTTTTACATTCTCCTTCCTGATCTTATGCTATGATTGAAAACATGCATCTTTGGCTTTTATTTTATTTTATTTAAATCCTCTCTTATTACCATTTGATGCCTTGATATATGTGTTAAGTGATTTCAGAGATTACAGGGCAGGAATGGCTTAGAAGATAGAAAGGAAGCATGCAAAAGTGGAAGGAATACAAGAAGTTGAAGGAACTGCAAAGCTGTCAGCCTGACCCTCTTGCACTAAAACGACCATAACTTGAGCTACAGAGGTTCAAATGATGCGGTTCAAGTTGGGTTGGAAAGCTAATATTCGGGGCTTCAATTTGATATATAATTTGCCATAGTGGCCATACAGTTAGGTGACACGAACGCGTGCTCCACGCGGACGCGTCGCATCTGCAAAAATCAGCGTGGCAGAATTCGTTTCCAGCGAATCCTGGGCTATTTCCGGTCCAGTTTCAAGCCCAGAAAACACAGATTAAAGGCTGCAAAGTGGAGGAATGAAGGGGAGGACTCATAATTCACTTTTCACAATTTAGATGTAGTTTTTAGAGAGAGAGGTTCTTTCCTCTCTCTTCTCTCTTAGGATTAAGATTCTTCTTAAAGGACTTAGGAATATTTTTATCTTCTTCATCACAGGTTCAATATTCCTTTTATTTATCTTTTCAATCTAATTTATAACTTGTCCATGTTAGAATTGATATCTTCATTTAATATAATTTGAGGTACTTCAGACTCATGATTGCTTTTCCTTATTTTTAATTTTAGATTTTTCCCTTTTGGCTTTGGTTGATTAATTAGTAACTCTTGAGTTATCAAACTCATCGTGATTGATAATTGTTATTCTTGCTGATTAATTTAGATTCCTATAACTCTAGTCTTTCCTTAAGGAGTTGACTAGGACTTTAGGTGTTAAATTAATTTGTCCACTTAACTGACCTTCATAGTTAGAGGTTGACTTAGTGGTAGCAAAAATATAATTCTTATCACAATTGATAAGGATAACTAGGATAGGACTTCTAGTTCTCATACCTTGCCAAGAGTTTTATTAGTTATTAATTCATTAATTACCTGCAATCTATTTTTTTCATTCAAACCTTTCAAAACCCGAAAACATTGTTTTCGATAACCAATAATAAATCACACTTCCCTGCAATTACTTGAGAAGACGACCCAAGGTTTGAATACTTCGGTTTATAAATTTTATTGGGTTTGTTACTTGTGACAACCAAACATTTGTACGAAAGGATTTTCTGTTGGTTTAGAAGCTATACTTACAACACGATCATATTTTTATAAAATTATTTACTGACAGGAAATCCTAACGTCAAAATGGCGCCGTTGCTGGGGAATTGCAAACGTGTGCCTTATTATTGGTTATTGTAAATATTTTTCAAAAAAGAAAGTTTCAGATTTTTATTTTAAAATTTTTTATCTTATCTTATCTTATTTCAAAATCAAATTTCAAATTTCAAATCTTTTTCAAAAAAAAAATCATATCTATTTCAAAATCTTATCTTATCTTTTTCAAAAATCTTATCTTATCCTTTTTCAAAAAAATCATATCTTACCTTTTTTGAAAAATCATATCTTTTTTTTTTCAAAATATCTTCTTTTTGTTAGTTTTTGTTTCTAATTTTCTCCTACTACTATGAAGTCTCACCCCTTTGGCTATGAGTCTGGTTACAACTATGTTGCAGGAAGAAGAAGCTATAACAGGAATATGCATTAAGGTCAAAGCAATCAAAGATGGACGGAGCCAATAGGATTTGATCAACCCTTTAGGCGACAACACCTTCCAAGATATCATGGACGAAGACCATTCTATAATGCATACTAAGATGATATGTATGGTGGACCCCCTTGTAGTTACCAACAAGCCCCATCATATGCCAATGAACCACCTCCTCATCATAGCTTTGAACCACCACACTCACAAGTCCCTTTCCACCATTCACCTCCAGATGACCCTAATCCTTATCCACAACACCAACCACCATATGAACCATACCCAGAACCACCACCTCAATATTCACCATGTCCATATCCTTATCAAAAAGAACCACCTCCGTATTATGAATCTGTTTCCCAAAATACTGAACCCTCCTATCCACCCCAAACCTCCATGGAGAACACACTTACTTCTCTCACTAGTCTCACCTTTACACTCCAAGATCTTATATCCCGCATGGACCAACCCTCCACCTCCAATGTTCAACCCTCAAGCTCCAGTGCACTTCCATCTCAACCACAGAATGATTTCTCCATCCCATCACCACTATCCATGGAAGAGCACCAACATCCATCAATCCAAGAGCAACATGATCCCACTCATGCTATTGACATGGAACAAGAGAGAATGGATCATCTTCGCAAATCCATACTTTATAAGGAGCTAGAGGAGGCACTAAAGGTGAAGGTAGAAGAGACCTTTGTAGATGAAGGAGTAGTTGAAGGGAGTTATCATAGAAAAGAAGCCATCAAGGAGGAATACAATTTCATACTTAAACACCTGGATCAAGCGATAAATCGATTACCTTTCCGACGTTCGGACATTCAAGGAACCCCCATGGCTTCATATGCAGAATCTAATGAAGAACGTAGCATGAAGGAGACACTAGAAACTCTAGTGGACAATAAGGAGCGTGATTTTGTACTGGAACAAGGGGAGGAAGCCAGAATTATTGAAGAAGAAGAAGTGGTCGAAGACTTAGGAGATGCTGAGCCTCCATTAGGAAGTCCATTCATAGAGCCTCCTTCCAAGGTGTTTGATGTTGATGTTGAGGAGGGTGTACAACCTCTAAGGCATCTCATGATTGAAGACTTTGAAAGGGATGGTCAAGAGATGTATTTGATCATTGATGAATTCTTATCTACATTTGAATCCTCTCCCATTGGACTTGACATGGAGATTAAAGAAAAAGAAGCATAACCTCCCATGCCCTTGGTGAACAATGAAGAAGAAATTGAATTGGAAGAAAGCTACCAAGAGGAAGAGGTTGATATTGAAGAAGCTTGCAAAGAGGTGGTAGTTGTTAAAGAAGAGAACAAGGGAGTAGAGCTTGCAAGATCATTAGAAACACCTCTCCCGAAGCCATTACCGTCCAACACAACATTCAAGTGGGTAAAATTCTTATCCTTGACCTTTACTTTCCCACTTGAATATGGGCTACTGGAGACGGATGGTCAACTTAGAGCTCTCTGTGGCATCAAGAGTAAGAAGAAGATGGTTAGTGGTTGGAGTTGTCAAGCAAGGTTGAACATGGTTGGAAGCTTTGAGTTTAAACGCAAAGGTTGGTGTAGAGCTCAACTGAATGGGTCTAGGAAGTTGTTTGGCTGCTTTAGTGAGAATTCAGACTGCTTGCCACCCAGATGGAACAATAATGATCAACAAGAAGATGGGTGCAAAAGCAAGGCTTGGGACCCCGGAATTCAATCTAGAAATCAATACTCTTGTGGCCTTGTCACTTGCTTTAGCTTGCTTGAAGGCTTTCTGCGCCTAGTTTGGGATCCCGGAGGCTGTGGAAATTCCAAACACTGGTGGAGATTCTTAGATGAATACAAGCACAAGCCACCATAACAAGGAGCTCACCAGAATGTCCAACTTAAGGACTTTAACTAAAAGTGATAGGTGGGAGACAACCCACCATGGTATGACCGTTCCTTTTTAGTTTAAAATTTTAGTCTGTTTTTGAGTTTTGATTGAACTTGGAATTTTGCATAACATTCATTACATTCTGCATACCGCATCAAAAAAATAAAAAATAAAAATCGCACGCGACGCGACCGCGTCACCTACGCGTCCGCGTCATAGGTCCGTTGGGAAGATAATAATATAAACAGAGAGTCACGCGAAAGTGTGGCTGGAGGCGTGCCCCTAGCACCATTTGACCAACGCGACCGCATGGCTGACGCGTCCGCGTCATGTGGGAAAAACGCCTTCCACGCGTTCGCATCACCCACGCGAACGCGTGCCTCAACATCGACGTAAAACGGGTGTATGGCCGAAAGTTGAGCTGGAATTGGGCTGGACTCGTGCTAGTAGCACAAACCCTACCACGCGAACGCGTGCCCCACGCGTCCGCGCCATTCTTTAAAACAAGGCCAACCACGCGATCGCGTCCACCACGCGATCGCATCGCCCAAAGTTTTTGCAAAATAAGTTTTTCACCAGAAAGTTGCGCAGCCGCGAGGCTGCCCTCGCGCTGAAGGCACGAATCACTTCACGCGAACACGTGACCCACGCGTTCGCATCACTTCATCAAAGCGCTATCCACGCGACCGCGTGCCCCACGCACTCGCGTCGCCTGCGCCGCACAGCTTATCCAAATCAGCCAAATATCTTATCTTTTCTTTCCCAAATCTAAATCCTTTCTTTCCCTTCTTATTTCTTTCTTCCTTCCCTTCTTTTTCTTTCTTTTTCTTTTAATTGGTGTTGGAAATTTATTTGGGTCATTATTTTCCATATTTTGCTTGTGAATTATTCAGGAATTATTTTGACAATTATATATTACTTTTTATAGGGTTGCTTGCATGTTTAATTTAATACTTTCAATAACTTATTTTCCATGCATGCTATGTGTTTGTGAAAAAGCCCGTATGGCATCATGCACTACTTTTATACTATCCTACTACTTTAATGCCTGTTTTTCACAAAACCCCTTTTATATTTTATAATTAAATATAATTGTTATTACAAACATATCGCTAGTTTGGAAGACTTGGTAATCTAACTTGGACATTGAATGCTTGATCTATGCTACTCATGCCTTTGCCGGCATTCCAATAAACACCTTGCATTTAACTGTCCTCATATGCACTTGCTATATTTCCATTGATGACTTTTCACATGTAGTCATGACCATGTGTTAACATCTTTCTTCTTTACTGTGCATTGATTACTACCTTTCCCATCCTCTTCCTTGCTCGAACCCCTAGCTTTACATGTTACTTTCTTTTTCCCTTTTCAGGATGGCCACCAAGAAAGGTAAAGAGAAAGCTACTCCCAAACCACCAGCAAGGAAAGAAACACAAAGAGCACTGGCTGCGGAGCCACCCATCCACCTGTACATCTTAGCATGCACCGAGGACGGTGCAATCTTTAAGTGTGGGGAGGTCGATACCGATCTCCGTGGGTTAGTTACTTCTTTTTTTTTCAACACCAATGTTAATTTGTTAATTGTTGCATTTGCATGTTTGTTTGATTTTATGCATTTAGTTACTACTTGGTTGAAGTAATATTTTCTTTTTCAAGAAATTTTTATAGTATTTCACTAATTTAAATCAAAACTTTTGTGTTAAACTTGTTTGGAAGTTGTATTTGGAACATAGTTAAAAGCTAGAACACACAACTTGTGAGATTTTGAGCTTATTTACATGGTTACATTATTTAACCATAAATTTTTATTCTTGTGTGTTTCCTTCTCTATAACTGCAATCTAGATTTTGTTCCAGTCTATATGTCCATTGTTTAGTGTATTTACATGCTTGCATATGATTGAGGCCATTATTTGTATTTTTACTCACTTATCCCAAATAAACCTACCTTTTATGCCATCTTGTTAGCCCCCTTGAGCCTTTTAACCCCCTTCTATTTCATAACCACATTACTAGCCTTAAGCAGAAAAATAAAATAAAAATTCCAAGTTGAATCCTTGGTTAGCTTAAGATAGATATTGTGTATAATTTAAGTGTGGGAAATTCTAATGGGAACATGGGATGATAGAAAAAAAAGTAGGAAATTAAATTGAATAAGTTATTTGAAAATTTTGGAAACATGCTCATGTGAAATCAAAATAATTAAATTACTATGTGCATTGATAAAAAAAATATATAAAGCATTTTAAATTGTATAAAGTATGTATATGTTAGGTGAGATCTTAGACTAATCAAGGATTCACTTTGTTAGCTCACTTAGCCCCATTACAACCCTGAAAAGACCTCATGATGTTTGCATTGGTATGCTAAATATTCGTTGATTGGTTAGATGAAGAACAAGGTTTAGAAAGCATGACTAGGGAAGAATAGAGTGATTACCCTATACACTAGAGAGACTAGAGTGATATACACAACCAGTGAGGGTTCAATGCTCGATTCTATGTTCCCTGCTTTCATGAGCTATCTTCTTACAAGTTTACTTGCTTTACTTGCTTTTTATTGTACGATTTGAATTAGTGGAGTTTGGTTCATATTTGCCTTGGAGAACTTATTTACTTTTAACCAAGTAGGTAGAAACATTTTGCATGTAGTTGCATTCACATAGATAGGTTGCATTGCATACTCTCTATCATTCATCTTCACTCCTTTATAGCTTCTCTAGAGCATAGCATGAGGACATGCTAATGTTTAAGTGTGGGGAGATTGATAAACCACTATTTCATGGTTTATCTTGTGCTCAATTGAATGGTTTTTATCAAGCCTTTGCCCACTTATTCATATGATTTGCATGGTTTTACATTCTCCTTTCTGATCTTGTGCTATGATTGAAAGCATGCTTCTTTGGCTTTTACTTTCTTTTATTTGAATTCTCTCTTATTATCATTCGATGCCTTGATATGTGTGTTAAGTGATTTCAGAGATTACAGGGCAGGAATGGCTTAGAGGATGGAAAGGAAGGATGCAAAAGTGCAAGGAATACAAGAAGTTGAAGGAACTGCAAAGCTGTCAGCCTGACCGTCTCGCACTAAAACGACCATAACTTGAGCTATAGAGGCCCAAATGATGCGGTTCTAGTTGTGTTGGAAAGCTAACGTCCGAGGCTTCAATTTGATATATAATTTGCCATTGTGGCCGTACAGTTAGGTGATGCGAATGCGTGCTCCAAGCGGACACGTCGCATCTGCGAAAATCAGCGTGGCAGAATTCGTTTCCAGCGAATCCTGGGCTATTTCCGGCCCAGTTTCAAGCCCAGAAAACACAGATTAAAGGCTGCAAAGTGAAGGAATGAAAGTGAGGACTCATAATTTACTTTTCATAATTTAGATGTAGTTTTTAGAGAGAGAGGTTCTCTCCTCTCTCTTCTTTCTTAGGATTAGGATTCCTCTTAAAGGACTTAGGAATATTTTTATCTTCTTCATCACAGGTTCAATGTTCCTTATATTTATCTTTTCAATCCAATTTATAAACTTGTCAATGTTAGAATTGATATCTTCATTTAATATAATTTGAGGTACTTCAAACTCATGATTGCTTTTCCTTATTTTTACTTTAGATTTTTTCCTTTTGGCTTTGGTTGATTAATTAGTAACTCTTGAGTTATCAAACTCATCGTGATTGATAATTTTTATTCTTGCTGATTAATTTAGATTCCTATAACTCTAGTCTTTCCTTAAGGAGTTGACTAGGACTTTAGGTGTTAAATTAATTTGTCCACTTAACTGACCTTCATAGTTAGAGGTTGACTTAGTGGTAGCAAAAATATAATTCTCATCACCATTGATAAGGATAACTAGGATAGGACTTCCAGTTTTCATACCTTGGCAAGAGTTTTATTAGTTATTAATTTATTAATTACCTGCAATTTATTTTTCTCATTCAAACTTTTCAAAATCCAAAAACACTGTTTTCCATAACCAATAATAAATCACACATCCCTGCAATTCCTTAAGAAGACGACCCGAGGTTTGAATACTTCGGTTTATAAATTTTATTGGGTTTGTTACTTGTGACAACCAAACATCTGTACGAAAGGATTTTCTGTTGGTTTAGAAGCTATACTTACAACACAATCATATTTTTATGAAATTCTTTACTGACTGGAAATCCTAATGTCAACCAGCTGCAAGAACCTCACTAGAGATGGCAGACAATTCAAGGAAATAGGCTTATGGACTTGTAGAGGATGTCTTAATGAAGGTTGAAGGCCTTTACATCCCTGCTGACTTCATAATCCTGGACACTGGGAAGAATAAGGATGAATCCATCATCCTTGGCAAACCCTTCCTAGCCACAGCAAAAGCTGTGATTGATGTTGACAGAGGAGAGTTGGTCCTTCAAGTGAATGAGGACTACCTTGTGTTTAAGGCTCAAGGATCTCCTTCTGAACACATGGAGAAGAAGCATGAAAAGCTTCTCTCAATATAGAGTCAAACAGAACCCCCACATTCAAACTCTAAGTTTGGTGTTGGGAGGCCCCAACCATGCTCTGAACATTTGTGAAGCTCCATGAGAGCTCACTATCAAGTTATTGACATAAAATAAGCGCTTGTTGGGAGGCAACCCAATTTTTATTTATCTATGTCAAATTTCCATTATTATTTTATGTTTTCTTTAGGTTGATGATCATGTGGAGTCACAAAAACAACTACAAAAATCAAAGTAAAACTCAAAAATAGCATTAAAAATAGCACACCTTGGAGGAGGAGCTTACTGGTGTTTAAACGCCAGTAAGGGTAGCAGAATGGGCATTAAACGCCCGGTCTGGCACCATTCTGGGCGTTTTACGCCAGAAAAGTGCACCAGACTAGCGTTTAACACCAGAAAAGGGCACAAAGTTGGCGTTCAACGCCAGAAACAGAAGAAAAGCTGGCGTTAAACACCAGAAATGGGCAGCAACCTGGTGTTTAACGCTAGGATTGGCACTAGGAGGGCGTTTACATGCCAAAATGGTGCAGGGATGAGAAATCCTTGAGACCTCAAGATCTGTGGACCCCATAGGATCCCCACCTATCTTAACTCACTCTCTCTCTTCTTCACACCTCCCCAAACTATCCTTCCCCAAATACCCCTCACCAATCACCTCCATCTCTCTTCCCCATCACCCTTTCACCACTCACATCCACCCACTATTCCCCAAAAACCCCACCTACCCTACCTTTCAAATTCAAAAACTTTCCCTCCCAAACCCAACCCTAATAACGAATCTTACCCCTCTTTCTACCTCTATATAAACCACTTATCCCTCCTTCATTTTCACACATCATAAACACTTCTTTCCCTCTTGGCCGAACCACTCATACCACTCCATCTCCTCTATTTTCTTCTTCTTCTCCTCCCTTCTTTCTTCTTTTGCTCGAGGATGAGCAAAAATTTTAAGTTTGGTGTGGAAAAAGCGTTTGCTTTTTGTTTTTCCATAACCATTTATGGCACCTAAGGATGGAGAAACCTCTAGAAAGAGGAAAGGAAAGGCAAAAGCTTCCACCTCCGAGTCATGGGAGATGGAGAGATTCATCTCAAAGGTCCATCAATACCACTTTTATGAATTTTTGGCCAAGAAGAAAGTGATCCCTGAGGTTCCTTTCATGCTCAAGAAGAATGAGTATCTGGAGATCCGACATGAGATCCGAAGAAGAGGTTGGGAAGTTCTTACCAACCCTATTCAACAAGTTGGAATCTTAATGGTTCAAGAGTTCTATGCTAACACATGGATCACCAAGAACCATGATCAAAGTGTGAACCCGAACCCAAAGAATTGGCTCACAATGGTTCGGGAGAAATACTTAGATTTCAGTCCAAAAAATGTACGGTTGGCATTCAACTTGCCTATGGTGCAAGGAGATGCACGCCCCTACACTAGAAGGGTCAACTTTGATAAAAGATTGGACCAAGTCCTTATGGACATATGTGTAGAAGGAGCTCAGTGGAAAAGAGACTCCAAAGGCAAGCCGGTTCAATTGAGAAGGCATGACCTTAAGCCCGTGGCTAGAGGATGGCTAGAGTTCATCCAACGCTCCATCATTCCTACTAGGAACCGATCTGAAGTGACTGTAGATCGGGTTATCATGATCCATAGCATCATGATTGGAGAGAAAGTGGAAGTTCATGAGATTATACCTCTAGAACTATACAAGGTTACTGACAAACCTTCCAATTTAGCAAGGTTAGCCTTCCCTCATCTCATCTGTCACCTATGCAATTTAGCTGGAATTGTCATAGAGAAAGGCATCCTCATTGAAGAGGACAAGCCCATCACTAAAAAGAGGATGGAGGAAATAAGAGAGCCCACTCATGGACCTCAACAAGAGCATGAGGAAGTCCCTCATCAAGAAATCCCTGAGATGCCTCAAGGGATGCAATTTCCTCCACACAACTATTGGGAGCAACTCAACACCTCTTTGGGAGATTTGAGTTCCAATATGGAGTAACTAAGGATGGAGCATCAAGAGCACTCCATTATTCTCCATGAAATTAGAGAGGATCAAATAGCCATGAGGGAAGAGCAACAAAGGCAAGGAAAAAACATAGAGGAGCTCAGATGTTCCATTGGATCTTCAAGAGGAAGAACTAGCCGCCATCACTAAGGTGGACCCGGTTTTTGATTTCCTTGTTCTTATCTTTCTGTTTTTCAATTTTTATGCTTTATGTGTTATCCATGTTTGTGCCTTCATTACATGATCATTAGTGCCTAGTGTCTATGCCTTAAAGCCATGAATAATTCCATGAATCCTTCACCTCTCTTAAAAAAATGTGCCTAATTACAAAAGAACAAGAAGTACTTGGATTTCAAATTTTATCTTGAAATTAGTTTAATTATTTTGATGTGGTAGCAATACTTTTTATTTTCTGAATGAATGCTTGAACAGTGTATATTTTTGATAGTGAAGTTTATGAATGTTAAAATTGTTGGCTCTTGAAAGAATGATGAACAAAGAGAAATGTTATTGATAATCTCAAAAATCATGAAATTGATTCTTGAAGCAAGAAAAAGTAGTGAAAAAGAAAAAAGGTAGCGGAAAAAAAAGAGAAAAAATGGCGAAAAAGAGAGAAAGAAAGAAAAAGAAAAAGTAAGCAGAAAAAGCCAATAGCCCTTTAAACCAAAAGGCAAGGGTAAAGAGGATCTAAGGCTTTGAGCATTAATGGATAGGAGGGCCCAAAGGAATAAAATCCTGGCCTAAGTGGCTAAATCAAGCTGTCCTTAACCATGTGCTTGTGGCATGAAGGTCCAAGTGAAGAACTTGAGACTGAGTGGTTAAAGTCATGGTGCAAAGCAGAAAGAGCGTGCTTAAGAACTCTGGACACCTCTAACTGGGGACTTTAGCATAGCTGAGTCACAATCTGTTCACCCAGTTATGTGTCTGTGGCATTTATGTATCCGGTAGTAATACTAGAAAACAAAGTGCTTAGGATCACGGCCAAGACTCATAAAGTAGTTGTGTTCAATTATCAACGTACTGAACTAGGAGAATCAATTACACTATCTAAAATTCTGAGTTCCTATAGATGTTAATCATTCTGAATTTCAAAGGATAAAGTGAAATGCCAAAACTGTTCAGAAGTAAAAAGCTACTAGCCCCGCTCATCTAATTGGGACTAAGTTTCATTGATATTGTGGAATTCATTGTATATTCTCTTCTATTTATTCTATTTTGTTTTTAGTTGCTTGGGGACAAGCAACAATTTAAGTTTAGTGTTGTGATGAACGGATAATTTATACGCTTTTTGGCATTGCTTTTAGGTAGTTTTTAGTATGATTTAGTTAGTTTTTAGTATATAATTATTAGTTTTTATGCAAAAATCACATTTTTGGGCTTTACTATGAGTTTGTGTGTTTTTTTGTGATTTCAGGTTTTTTCTGGCTGAAATTGAGGGACCTGAGCAAAAATCTGATTCAGAGGCTGAAAAAGAACTGCAGATGCTGTTGGATTCTAACCTCCCTAAACTCGAAATGGATTTCCTAGAGCTACATAAACCCAATTGGCGGCCTCTCAATTGCATTGGAAGGCAGACATCTTGGGCTTTCCAGTGATGTATAATAGTTCATACTTTGCCTGAGATTTGATGGCCCAAACTGGGGTTCCAAGTCAGCATAAAAATTCTGGCGTAAAACGCCCAAACTGGCATAAAAGCTGGCGTTAAATGCCCAAATTGGCACTAGAGTTGGTGTTTAACTCCAAGAGAAGCCTATGCACGTGAAAGCTTCAATGCTCAGCCCAAGCACACACTAAGTGGGCCCCGAAAGTGGATTTCTGCACCATTTACTTATTTCTGTAAACCCTAGGTTACTAGTTCTCTATAAATAGGACCTTTTACTATTGTATTTTCATCCTGAGATAATTCTTTTGATCATCTTTAATCTTAGGATCAGGTCTTTGAACCCTTTCTATTGTTTCATGCTATTTGGGAGGCATGGCCACTCGGCTATGCCTAGACCTTGTTCTTATGTATTTTCAACAGTGGAGTTTCTACACACCATAGATTAAGGTGTGGAGCTCTGCTGTTCCTCATGACTTAATGCAAGTACTATTGTTCTTCCTTTAATTCATACCTACCTCTTCTCCAAGATATACTCTTGTTCTTAATTCAGTTAAGTCAGAATGAAGGGGTGACCTGTGACAATCACCCAATCTTTGTTACTCGCTTAGCCAAGATCCGCGTTCCTGACAACCACAAAAGTGGTCTACATGATCTTCAACATAGTCATTGGACGCCAGTTGGAGTATACTCTCTTGGATATCTAATACAGGGGACCGAGTCCATGAGATTAGTATCTTCGTGGTATAAGCTAGAACCACTGGTAGCATTCCTAGGATCCAGAAAGTCTAAACCTTGTTTGTGGTATTCCGAGTAAGATCCGTGATCCGGAAAGTCTAAATCTTGTCTGTGGTATTCCGAGTAGGATCTGGGAAGGGATGACTGTGACGAGCTTCAAACCTGCGAATGTTGGGCGCAAGTGACAGTGCGCAAAAGGACAATGGTCCTACTCCAACGCTAGCAGGAACCAACAGATGATTAGCCCTGCAGTGACTGCGTAGATGGATTTGTTTTCATTCGAGAGGATCATACAGCTTGCCATGGAAGGAGGTAATGCATGGTTGGAAGAAGGCAGTAGAAAAGCGGAGGTTCAGAAGCGATAAAGCATCTCCATACGCTTATTTGAAATTTCCACCAATGAATTACATAAGTATTTCTATCTTATTTTATGTTTTATTTATGTTTTAGTTATCAAAACCTTATAACCAATTTATCTGCCTGACTAAGATTTCCAAGGTGACCACAGCTTGCTTCAAGCCGACAATCTCCATGGGATCGACCCTTACTCACATAAGGTATTACTTGGACAACCCAGTGCACTTGCTGGTCAGCTGCACGAAGTTGTGTATCAGGATTTCGTGTACCAGCTATACAAATACATAAGAAATCACAAAGGGTCCAAGGTCTCCTCGGTAGTAGCATCCTGAGTCGAAGGGGGAGGAATGGTCTTCAAAGGGGTCGCATCCACAGTTTCATCCTCCCGGTTTAGAATTTGAACATCAGGGTCAGATCCGGGATGGCCGACCTCAGCTGCAGGGGTTGAAGAAGTCGTAGCAGCAGAAGCTTTGACTGGCGGCACAGGGGGTGGACCTTCCTCTTCATCATCATCCGGGGCAGGAACGATCTTGCCATCCTCCACAACGTTGTCTAAACTAAAAAGAGTCAGGTCGAGCTCGGCATAATCAACGTGGGCAGACTCAAGCCTCTCCCTGGTCTCCAACAACTCGCCGTAAGTACGAGTATAGCTCTCCTTGTATTTTGCCTTTGTCTTCAGCAAGGTTTGCGACAGCCTCCGCAGTCGTAGCTCGAGATTTCTCCTTCTCCAAGTCGAGCTCCAGCTTAACTACCTTAGCATCAAGCTCGTCCTTCAGACCCTTGATTCTATTAAATTTGGACTTGGCATCCTTCATAAAGGCTTTTGTTGCATGGACTGGAGAATCTTGGACAGTACGGAACAAAGCCACACCTATGTGAGCCATCCAAATACTACTGCTGGTGATAAAATCTAGGTGGTGAAGGATAGACACGTCATCCATAGGAAGTCGGCCATAAGGAGCAATTTGTTTATCAACAAACCCCACGGCATCAAAATCAAGGGCATCCAAGTCACAAGGATTAACAGTCTTCTATTTTTTAGGAGGAGGACCAGTAGTAGGAGAAGAGGCAGCACCAGAGGTTGGCTGGAGAGGATCAGAGGAAACCATACAAACTTGGGGAGTCGAAATGATCTTCTTCGGTTCTGAAGTACCCGAAGTCGTCTTCTTAGGAGGAACTTGAGAAGATCCTTCCCCAGAAGCCCTCGCCGAGATGTTTTGAAAAAGAAAGCAGCAAAATCAAGTTACAAGTAAGAAATGGATAGATTGACAAACAAACAAACAAACAAAAGCTAAAAAGAAGTCGGCAACTACCCAATTCAGCCCGAAAAAGGGAGGGATCTCCTAGAAACTTTTTCAAGTCGAGATGGGGAAGTTGTCCCCAATTTTCCTCTAACATATGTACAAAAGCCTGCTCGACCTCATCCAGATTTTCACAAGAATCCCTAGCCACTACCACATTCTTTTGCCAGCACAAAGGGAAGGTGGGTTCATTATTTTTGTCCAAAAAAAAGGGGCCAAGCTCACTCAGCAGCTCGAACCTTGAAAGAGTAGTTCTTAAAATCCCTAAAGGACTCGTCATACATGGAGAACACTTTCTTTCCCTGGGTAGCTCGGAAAGAAATCCAGGAAGCTTTCTTCTTAGCTACCCCAGGCTTTGTCAAAACAAAAAGATAAAGAAAGATAGTTTGGGTAGGTCGGATATCCAGTTCTTGACACATCAATTGGAAGATTTTTATGAAACCCCACGAGTTCCTATGAAGCTGAGAAGGAGCTACATTGCAGGCCCACAACAGCTCGGTCTCAAAAGGGGTAAAAGGAATGGTGATATTTAATTGACTAAAGAAGTAGTCATAAGCATAGAAAAATGGCCGTTCTCCTTGAGTCAAAGGAGGAAAACTAACCCTCTCCTTAGGGTCAGGTGACACCAATTCATAATTTTTCTCCTGGTCCCTACTACTACAAATCCTATGGTGCCTCCTAAGTCACACACAATACTCAGGGTCAGCCATAGTAACACACATCAAAACAATAGAGTCCAACCAGTCAGACATGCCATCTGGAATCTTAGATGACATCTCAACAATGTTTTTGCGGGAAGACATGGGTTAACTATTCCTACAGTAAGAAAAATAAAATTTGGTTACCACCAAACAACTCGGGCAAATAAAGAAATAACTCGAACAATAACATATCAACATCAAGAATCAGACACGACAGAAAAAAGGGAAACCCCAGGACTCGCACTAAAGCCCAGGGGCACCCTTTGGAGGCAGCAGTAAGTCAAGTATCTAGAAAAAGGGAATTCGACAGTCTATCTCTCAAATAAGAAAAAACACTAGAGAGGTCAAATTCCTCTCTGGCAACGTCACTCTATACAAACAAGCACAAACCATTATCATCAACAGACCACGCAAAATCATCAAAAAAGCTACGACCTTTTTTCTACCGACAGTTCATCATCAAAGTTACAACCTTTCTATACCATCGATTCAAACAAAAAGAGACAAGAACAGTGACAAGCCAAAAATCCCTAAAGAAGCAAAGACCACCAGAGAAGCGCATATCACAACGATGAGCAGGCACAAGATGCAATCTTCCGCAGAAAACTAAAAAAAGCAAAGACTCAAGCAAAAATTAAAAGGTTGCGAAAATACGCGGCTAAGTCAAAGCATGCAAAAAAGAATGACTGTCAAAAGGTAAAAGAAGAAAAACCAACCTGCAGAGGAAAAGACGATAACTGCTTGAAGACGAGGGAACGACGCGCTGGACAACAACTGTCAATAGAAGGCCTGGGGGCAAGAGAACGAAGCACTACAAACGAGAAAAAAGACGAAGAGAAAGGAGAGAAAAATATGTGAAATGACACTTTGAAATTCAAAAATGAAAGGTAAAAGAGAGAAGGAAGGAAACGGCAAAGAAGAGTTAATGGGCTTTAAAACCCTCACACATTTCCAAGAAAAGCGTAACGCGTGCTACAGTTAAAAAGGGAAGAGAAACGCTTCACATTCAAAGAGCCTCGATAGAGGATCGACCCGAAGCAAGATACTCGAACTCGACTTCCTCAAAGGGTCGAAGTCTAAAGACACGACCTTAAGGGAAAGATCGAGCTCAAGCAGGGGCATTGTTCATATCCAGGGTCGAGCTATATAACCCGGGTTGACTGAAGACAAAGCGACTGACCTCCTCAGGACAGGTTCCCCGACCTCTTCATAAAGAGCTCAGTCAAATCACCACAGAGGCCCAAAAGTAGGCCCACACAAAAGGAAACAGCCCAATCTAAAGGCGGCAAGACCCTAGAAAGATAAGGCGGTTCCCCTAAAGAGATAAGATGAATTCACTCAAAGATAAGATAAGATAACTACCTTATCTCCGGAAAGGTCACTCCACACTACTATAAATACACTAGAACACCCAGGTATAACTCATACTCTGATTCTACTAAAAATCTGCCTAAAGCATGTGCTAACTTAAGTATCGGAGTCTCTTGCTGGTACCACCACCCTCTGGTGATCAAGGATCAGCAGCTCCACCAGATCCAACAGGTCGGACACGACAGCTCCGGCCACCACAGCAGATCTCATCCGAGATCGACCTTCAGTTTCAGGTAACCCTCGGAACACTAGCCACAACTCAAGGACTAATTATGTTGCCCTAGTTTGTTCACTAATATTTGTCTATTTTCCTGTTATTAAAACTTTATAGACTTTTTCTTCGATTTTCATTTCTTCATTAACTTTCTATCTTTCCTTTGTCTTTGCCTCACTAATATATTATTACCACTCCCTAAGTGTTTTATGAAGGTAATATGAGATTCTATGTTTAAAGTTGTCTTTCTAAAGCTTTTACAGAAAACTGCCTTTTCCATATTATTTTATTATTTGTAATAAATATTATTTTTAATTAAATATTATTATTTAATATTTTACTATTATTTATTATTTTATCATTAAATTTTTGAAAATTACCCCACTTTAACTTTTAACATTTAAAATTTACTTTTTACCACCTGTAACTTTTAATATTTCTACTTTAACCACCCTAACTTTTAAAAATTACCAAATAACCCCCCAAACACCAAAAATTTTACTTCCTTGCCCTTTTCAAGATCTAAAGCTTGTTCTTCATCACACGCAAAGTGTTCTTCGTATTCTTCGTAAATTCTTCAGATTCTTTCTCTGTTTTTACACATTTTCAATCTTTTCAGCAACCAATTTTTACCAAAATTCATAATAAATTTGCAGCCACTAAAACCCCATCTTTTCCACATGATTTCAACACAAATTGAACCCCAATTTGAGGTCTAGGGTTCGTTTTTCCAGCTGCACTCAAGAACATGTTTCATAGCTTGAATATCTTCAAATTTCATCAGAATTTCAACAAACTTTCACCAAGAATAGCTCATATAAGCAATCAATTTCAACCATAACCAAAGCATACAACAATCACATAACTCAAACACAATTAATCAAGTTAATTTCATCAAACCCTACCTTGATTTGCTGCTCCAAATCCCGTTACTCTTTGAACTGTTCTTAAAGCACTTTTTTCTCCTGAAACACATCAAGAACAACTTTGAATCCATAAAACCTCAACTGAACAAACCTCAATAAACATGTTAGAAAGGGATTCCTCACCTTATACGTGCTAGGAATTGAATATTCTTGGCTCACAAGTCAAGCTAAGCAAGAGATCTAAGGAAGAACATCAAGAAAACACATGTTTAAGCATCTTTCCTTGAAAACCAAATTCAAAGGGGAAAGGGACAGACATCTAACCTTATTTCCAGCCTTGATAAGTTACATGGTTATGTGGAGGAATAAAAGATTATCATTTTGGTGAAATTGGAGTTATGATTTGAGTTTTAGTTCAGAAGAAATCAAGCTTTGAAGATTTAAGTGTCATGAAAGTTTCTCTCTTTTCTCTCTTCTCATTTTCGGCCAATGGGAGTAAATGACCAGCCTTGGAGTGTCTTGGGGGTGTAGGGTAAGTTGGGATTTGCTGGATTGAAGGTGAATTAAAATAATATTAAAATATCTCAGGTGTATAACTACTAAAACTAGATGTATCGGAACACTTGTAATAACATCTCTAAAAATTATTTTCTGAGATACTAGCATAAATGACACTAGTAACATATTTAATATGAGAATATAACATGTATGATGAGGCATTAGCATTGCTAAAGTCATCAAAGAGTGTTGGTGTTAAGCTGCACCAGTAAACTGTGAACTCGGTTAAACCGATTTTCTGTTTTTAACTAAAACAGACCAGGTAACCTTATAATATCATTCAAGAATCTTCTAATACTAATATAATGATAATATTATACTATTATCTCTCTCCTCTGATGAATCAAGTCCGGTTCGTCAAACAGAGACTATTTACAAAAACTAGAATCAAGTCCGGTTCGCAATTGCGTTGTCGGGATAAGTAGTTTAATAATGCATTAAATATTAATTTTATATAACTATAATAAAGATATTTTTCTAAATTAGTATAATTATGCATTATTACTTAAATGCTAATTATAGTATAATTATAATAAAGATATTTTTATAAAATAAATTTAGAAGAGAAAAGAGTGCATTCATTTTGGCGAAAAAATAGATTTATGAGGAATCGACACTTCACTTACATTAGCTGGGGTAAAACTCAATTTTAGTATATTAAGTAGATGCACCTCGCTGAGTGTGCAGGATTCTCTTTGATGAAGCGAAGGAGACGCTTTTGGATTTATTTTGATACTTAGTATTATTTTCCACTTTTGGAACTTATTATTGTACATTCCTCTTAGAGAATTATATTTTTGGAGAAATAGGATGTTATTTTATACACTTCTAGTTTGTAATATTCTAGTCGACCTTTTCTTCACAAGTCAAGACTAGTACTTATTATCAACGTTCTAAGAACCAAATCGGTCATCAAACCGCTCTAGTCATTAGTTTATTGGTTTATTGGTCGAACCAGTCCAACCGTGGTTCAATCAGAAAAACCGTTTTAGAACAAAATAGTATAAAAATTATAAATAAACATCCTAAAATATAATTATAGTCTAACATAAATCTTAAAATATCTTCCAAATTTAAAACACTACATAAAATGTTATCTTCCAAATTAATAATCAACATAATCTAAAATCATAAAGATTGTTAGTACAATTAACCACTTAAAAAAATAAAAAAAGTTAAAAAATAATGTTCAATTATCATGTCACAGCCAAACAACTTAAGGACCATGTCTGAAATATTTATGCACAACAACATAAGCAGAATGAAAAATTTTCCAAAAAGTCCTCCTTCCCAAAAAAGATACGAGCTTTAAGTAGATACTCATAAAATGAGTCAACGCCCAAAAAATAATTCAGGAAAAAAATTCATACAACAAAATATATAGGTTAGTTCATCAGCATTTGTGGGTTAGGATGAAAGTACCATAGGGTATCAAACAACATTACTATAAACAGTAGCAACATGTTCATATTAAAATCAACAGAAAATGCAATTGCTAAGCTAGAAAATAGAGACTGAAAGATGAAAAGGTTATCACAGTTCCATCCTTGCCTGGTAATGTTCACTGGCACCAGAAAGTATGCCCTGTATTGGCATATATTGTTACTTCAGAGTAGAAAAATAACATCAATTTTAATGATGTGAAAGTCAACGTAATTATATCAATAGTTTTAATACAAAAAAGAAAACTAATATGAAAACTGCACAAATGCAAAACAACTAATTTCAAAGATGTTGCTCCTTGATCACTAGTAGTCGAAACAACTATTAGCTATTTATCAAGTCAAACTGCAGTAATCACGTCTTCTCTTCTTAGTATTGAATATAAGTGCTACTGTGGCAAGAAATATAAGATATCTTTACTGAACACTCAAGTTTTCTCTCGTGAAACACTTTAAAGGGAGATTGTACCTTAACCTTCAAGATTTCCCTTTCCAGAACACCTTTAAACTCTTTAGTTTCCTAATGGTCCTGAAGGAAATGACCCAAATTAAAAACTTCAAAAACCCTACTCCCATAAAATGATGAACTTCAAGGGGGCTTTTAACAAAAGAAAGGTATATAAACAACATGCATTTGGGAAATCGGAATTTAGAAACAACAGCAGCAGCATAACAAAGCCATTTTCATCAATAATTTCAACAATAATATTGAAATCAGAAATTAGAACAAAGCAATTTTAATCAAAATGATATTGAAATCAGGAATTAGAAATCAGACATCACAACAATGCCATTTTCATCAATAATTTCAACAAAAAAAATCCCCGTAATCAGAACAGAGCATAAAAGGAAAAACCATGTAAGCACTGTCACTAACCTTCGACAGCAACGGAGCACGACGAAGAGTAGGACGACGAAGAGACGGCAAACGGCGATATGACGGCGAGCAACTTGAACAGGGAAGCCACGGGAGGATGTACGCCGAGCAGAGCTAGAACAGAGGGTTAGGTCTCAGAACCTTGGCGAAGAAGGAAGCCGTGGAGACGCCTATTCTATTTTATAAAAATTAGATTTCTATACTTAATGATAAAGTTGATGTGACATCCTTCTCAAAGTATTTTTTAATTTATTTCTTTTAACTGATTAAATACAATTCACTATAATAAATTAATTATATCAACTAATTGATTTGATTAGATATTTAATATTTCACACATTTATTATAATTTAAATCAATCAATAAAGTATAATTTATTATATTAGTTATTTTGATTCATTAAATAATAAGGAGCATAATAAAATAGATTATCTATTACTGATTCTAACCGAATGCAATAAATACATATTAATTTAGTTAAAATATTATTATCTCTTGTATAAAATAATAATTTTATAATGATATTAATTATGAAATAATGTTATTATTATTATTATTATTATTATTATTATTATTATTATTATTATTATTATTATTATTATTATCTCTTGTATAAAATAATAATTTTATAATGATATTAATTATGAAATAATGTTATTATTATTATTATTATTATTATTATTATTATTATTATTATTATTATTATTATTATTCGACATTATATCACACACAAATGATATAAGTTACGTTGAAAAAAAAGTATACAATTTATGCAATGAGCCAATATCAAATCATGTAAATTTAAGGGCTGAATTAAAATAAGGTAATTTGTTACCTATTTAAATTGAATACAATAAATACAAATTAATTTAGTTACAATTTTATTATTTTCCAGTTTTCTATATATAAAGATGACATAACAAAATTGTAAAAACTACAAGAAAAAAGCCCTATTGCTTAAAGCGTCACGAAAAGCTGAAAAAAGAGTGGCAATAGCTTTTCACCACGCTTTTTGAGCTACTGGTACGCTTTTGAAAGGGTCACATCTACAAAGGTGCCGGTTGCTCTATCGCCACGCTTTTGGTTACCTATTTCCACACTTTATTTTTTGCCATGCTTGTACAGATAGCCACTCTTAAAAAGTGTGGCCATATGTTAGAGACATGGTCACGCTTTAAAAGCATTGCCATATGTTAGATATGGTCAGGCTTTTAAAACGTAGCAATAGAAAGAGATATGGCTACGGTTTAAAAGCGTGGCAATAGATTTGACCACACTTTTAAAGCATGGTTGTATGTACAGATATGGCTACGCTTTTAAAGCATGGCTATTGATGACTAGTGTACAAGATGGCCACTCTTTTAAAACGTGGCTATAAGTTTGTTTAGGGACATTATTTTGTTAATTTTTGTAATGAAACCTTACAAAATTTATAGATAATTTTAAAATTTAGACAATGACAAATAATTTTAAATCAACTAATCCAACCTTCATAAAGTAAAAAAAATGTTTGATCAGATGACATATTCTAACAAAATACCAAAAATAAAAATGATAACAACTACCCATGAATTTCTAATACATGAATTAAAATTCCAACAATGATTACATTATCTACTTCCATTACATATACTTCATTACAAAATATATTATATTAAGACAGAGGCTGAAAGTTAATTAAGTTCTATACTAGTTAACTAGATGAAAGAGGCTGAAAATTAATTAAGTTAATTAAGTTCTATACTAGTTTTATACTTGGCTTCAAATTGTCTTAATGCATCCATTCCACCATTCATGCCACTACTGCTGAGGGAAAGGTTCACTCCCCCCAGTGTTGCACAGAAACTCTGAAACAAGATATAGGAAAATAAATCACCATGCTGATCTAAAGAAGCAAAATGTTTAAATCTGTTAGACTGAGAAGTTACACTTACTTGTGTCATCCTTCCAAATAGGGCTGCTGATGAAGAACGACGGCGTTGAGGAGCCATTCCAACTGCACCTCTCGCTTTAAGGGTGCGCTAGAGTAACAAGAAGCGTAGAAGCATTGGATAGCCAATAACCCAAGACATCATTGTTCTCTTGTGTCTGAAGCCATATAAAAATGTCAATGAAATGAAATTTGCTAAGAAAGAAGAGGAAGATTAAAAGATAAATGTAGCATATGGTTGATGCATTTCACACCTCAATTCCATGCCCAATAGTTTGGATGATGCAATAAAGAATACTGGTACGCTCAACTTCAAACGATCTCCAATGCAATAGGGATTTGTATATAATACAGGCTGCAATTGGTCTATTTCCAGCAAAGCCTAAAATGTTGTGCAGTGCATCTAATGAGCAACTCTTGATTCTCTAGCTGTTTCTCATTCAATGACTTTTGTGGCTTATCCTCTATTTCAGAGGATTCTCTATGGTTCATTGATGGACTATGCATCTCCTAGATAGTTCATAAGTAGATAGAAAACAAGTTAAAATTCCACATAGGAATAATATACCTAAGAAATTAAGGATGAATATGATGCAATGAAAATTATGTGAATATCAAATCACTGAAATAATCCAAAGCCTTGGAATCTTTTTGATCAAAATTGTTATCATCCAAAAATTATGTATAGAGAGAGAGAGAGAGATAACAATGATGAAAGAAGATAAGAAGATAGTTAAAAACTTTGAAGGCCTGTCTTACTGGTTGTAGGGACAACAGAAGCAGAAAGAAGATAAGAAGAGAAATCAAGAAAGAGAAGTAGCAATAAGAGCCTTTGAAATTTTCTGTTCGTTATCTTGAATAATTGAATTATGATGGGATTGAAAAGCCACACACACGCAATAACACTAATAAATTGGCTGACAAAAAAGAGCACTAATAAGCAGAGATATTGGTATAATAGTACATAGAGAAAAACACTTACTCTTTGGTGCTTAAATAGGTGGCACAATGTACTAAAATAATTTAATAAATAAATTAAATAAAGTTTTTTCTTATAAACCCTTTGTTAAAATTATTCATATGAGTAATTTATATTAGAAAATTAAAGAAGTTAAATTTTGAAGAAGCATTTTTAAGGTATCTATTATTTAAAAACACTAATATTTTTATTTTAAATAACCTTAATATGTATTTATGGAATACGTGTTCATAAGACTCACAATTAAACAAGCTTATAACTAAAAAGGAGACTTTAATAATCAATAAAGAAGTTAATTAATAAATGAATATGAGTCACATGATACTAAATGACTCTACTGTTCATTATTTGTATTACCTGTATAGTGATTCTTAGAGCTGACGAACCTTCTTCTCCGTGTCTTCTAATTTGGAGCTTGGATTTCATTATATTTCTTTTCAAATTAATCAGCTTTCTATTTTTCATCTCAAGGGAAGTCTGTTCAAAGATAAAGGCACATGCAACATAACTTAGTTGTGATAATAATTAGGCACCTACGTACATGAACTTAAGTATATCACTATGAGCATAAGATGATACCAAATTAGTCTATAATAGTAGTAAAAGATTTGAAATGTTGGACATAGTTACTTTTAGCCTCTCAACTTTTGATTTTAGTGCGTCAATCTTTGCAGTGTCTTCAACAATAACCTCCATTTCTTACATAACCGGAGTTGCTTCAATGGTAACCTTCTTTACATTCTCTCGCTCCTTGACAAGCAGAGCATTGGTTTCATTAAGTTTACTCTGCATATCCTGTAATGAATTTCTGTAGTTTCGATATCTCTTGTGCTTTGGACTCTTCGAGGCTGGTTTGCAGAATTTAACATAGTTTTCTTCAAGAGTTACAGTATGCATGATTATGTAAAGATATTAAAATAACAAAGTCCACCAACTTATATCTAAATGCAAAACAAACAACACTCTCACCCGTAAACTTTTTCCTAGTTGGAGATGCTAGGTGAGTTCTTCCACCCTTTTCTTCAAGTTTTTCCTTTGCTTCTTGAAGTGCACCAATTTTCCTTGTAGCCTAATCATGCAAATCAAAAGATATGTCAACCTAGAGTAGGGAAAAAAGATAATAAGCTTAACTATTTCACTTTTAGCCATTCAAAAAACCACTAATAAGAGGAACATAAAGATCAGGGAGCACAGAAATGATGCTTGACATTCAGATGATGCCCATAGGGATTTGATATTCCCTTCTATTGTTCACTACAAGCTTTATTTTGCATCTATCACATGTTTCATGTACAACATAAGAACATATTTAGAGAAACTTACCATCTTCAGTTTCCCGAGTTCTCTCCTGGCCATCTTCCCCCTCCATCTGCATTGTGCGACTATTGCTCCTACCTTAAGCCTCTTTTAATATTTAGAAGCTCTGTAAAACCTATACCGTGCCTGCCATATTTGGACATAGATTTTAAAAATTGATCGTGCTTGTGGCCGGTCTTGATAGATATTTCAATACTTTAACTCAAATCATACATGAATATATACATGTAATTTTTTAGTTGATCCGGTCCTTATTATTTTATTTTAGTTCACCCAAATAAAACCCAAAAATTACAGACTAAAACACAACATTTGAATAAGGAAGAACTAACAAAATAAAACATCTCCCTCTTCACATTTGGATAAGAATGAAACACTAAACCAAATGAAACCAAAAAACTAGAGACTTTAAACAATTAAATCAAACTATCAATACCAATAAACAAAAATTAAACAAAATCAAAATCCTAACCATCAATGCCACGGATGTGGCTGACAGTTGGCACTGACAAGTGGCGAGGAGGAAGGTTCAGAGAGGGAAATGGAGGTGCGACGAGTGAGGGAGAGGGAGACGGCAACACAACGACTTCAGAGAGGGAGACGACAACGTGACGGGTGTTGTGTCATGGAGGGACATGGAAGGAGTGCCGACGCAAGGAGCACCGGTGGAGGGGTTATGAGAGAGGTTGACCAACGAGTATTATTGGGAGCGAGAGTGAGAGTGCCAGCGAAGAACGACCACTGTTCTTGAGTGAGAAGGATGGAGGAGGAGGAGAAGAGCATTGTAGCTGGGACTCACGAATGTGCCATGAGAGCGATGACGAATCCACCACCGCTGTTGCCGTTCTGCGTGTCTGCGTGAGAAGGATGGAGAAGGAGTGCTCGAATGAAGAAAATGCTAGAGAGAGGGAGGCATTGCAGTTGTGTGAATTAGAGTTAGGGGAATGGGGAATAAGGGAGCCTTCGAACCGTGCCAAAAAAGTTACAAGAAATGGTCACGCTTTTAAAACGCCACCATAACAAAATCCTATTGCCACGCTTTAAAGCCTTGCCTATTTCCCTCTATGGTTACGCTTTTTAAGCGTGGCAAAAAAGTGTGGCCACATCTCAAATCAATTGCCACCTTCATAAAAGCGTGGCCGTAGACCCCTTTCGGCAAGCTTTTTAAGCGTAGCAAGAAAAAAAGTGGCCAAATCTCTAATCTATCGCCACCCTCATAAAAGCGTGGTCACTGACCACTTTTAGCCACACTTTTAAAGCATGGCAAGAAAAAAGCGTGGCCATAGGCCTTTTTTCTTGTAGTGTATTAAATTATTCTTTTATTATCTTTGCTATTTTAACTTTTTTTCTTTGTTTTCTTTATCTTTATGTATAATTTTATTTTAATTTAATTTTATTTATCTAATAATAAAATATATTTATGTTAATTCTATCAGATAATAATTTTTTTCTCCTATATATTTTGATTTGTATAGTTACTATTAACATCGTTATTTTTATTTTCTTGAATCATTCTTTAATTTTTTTTAGGGATAAGTACTGTTGTGGTCCCTAAGTTTTAGGGTCAAAATCAAATTCGTCTCCAACATTATTTTGGATTTAAAATTATCCTCAATGTTTCATTTGGTTTTAAAATCATCTTTTTGACTTTTTACAGGCAAAAATACCCTCAATAACCACCACCTTTACCACCACCACCACCACCTCCCTTACTCCCACCAAATACCAATAATCAGATTCAAGAACACAATATTCAACATCAACAATAACACATTATTTAAATTCAAAAACAACAACATCAAGTTCAACAATAAAATCAACACAAAAGACCGATCAGAATCAGAAGCACAACAACAATAAAATCAGAAAATTAACAAATCAAAATTAGAATAAAAAGAAAAAGCAGAAGAAGAAGTAGAATTGGCGAGGTGTAGTGGCGAGGACATGAAGTGGCGGCGAGGTCAGTAGCAGTAGCGGCAGTGACGGATCGCAACGGCGACGAGGCACCCCTCTTCTTCACGAGCTCCTTGATAGCGGCAAGGCATGGCGGCAAGGCTCGCGTCTCCTCTCTCCCTGGCTCGCGTCTTCTCTCTCCCTCGTGAGGTCTCTCTCCCTCTGGTTCTGATTCTCGACAGTGACGGGGGCTCCAAGCTTCGCCGACATCGTCTCCACTTCCCCCTCTTCTTATTTCCCCTCATCTTCCTTTCCCCCTATTCCTTTCCCATCTTCTTCCCCCCTCACGTTCTTTCCTTTTTTTAATTTTATAATTTTTTTGATTAGTGATAATTTAGCAATAAAAATAAAAATTTTATTAAAAATGACGATTTTAATACCAAATGAAACGTTAGGGATGATTTTAAATCCAAAATAACATTTGGGACGAATTTGATTTTGATCCTAAAACTTAGGAACGAAAACAGTACTTATCCCTTTTTTTATGAGTTGACAATTAAAAATAAAAGAAAAGCAAAGAGAAGAAAAAAAAAGAAAACACGATGGCTAGAGACTAAGAGACTAAACCAACAACGTCGTTCCTCATCATCATCATCATCATCATCATCATCATCATCATCATCATCATCATCATCATCATCATCATCATCATCATCATCATCATCATCATCATCATCATCATCATCATCATCATCATCATTATTATTATTATTATTATTATTTTCTCTAATTATAAATCTTCTTATAATAATTCTTTGATAAAATATTTTTTGGTCTCATAGATTTTTTTCATTCTTTTGCTAAAAATAATATGTATTAGGAAAAAATATACAAATTAAATTTTAAAATAATAAGATATGAAAAAGGAAACCATTAAATTGAGATCTAGAATTTATTTTGATAGATTTAAAATCTTTGTATTATTTTTATTGAAAATTTTAAATACTATTTAAAAATTTAAGATTTTTATCTCATTGTTCTTAAATTATACATTATACCATGTATTTTGATGAAGAGTTTTATTTTTTTAAAAAAGGTGTGACATTATATAATTTTTTTGGATATAAAGAGTTTATGAAGTTGGAATGAGTAACAAAATTCATTATATATGTCTTATAACATACAAACTTTCAGAATTTTTAGGACAATGTAATTGACAAACTTTTAGTTTCAAAACAAACTTCTATGGTACTTTTTATATTTTATTTGATTCCTTTATATAATTTTTCTTTGATTTTATCAATTATTTATGATCATAATAATTCATCACAAATTTGTTTTATATGTAAAGAGAAAATTTGTTAATCATAAAGTATAGAAGACTCAACCAAAAAATTTAAAAAATGTGGGTTGATTACAAAGTAAAAAAATTATAGATTGTACTTTAATTATGTCGTGTATATAATTTGGGACTATTGAAAATTAGTTTTTTTTTACCATTAATTTGTCATCCTATTGTAACACCCTACTACATAGAGCTTTATGCCTAGGACGTAAATCAAAGGTGGCGAGGCACTACGATCTCTAAAAGTAAACATGTATATATAATATAATTGAAGAAAATTGTAACTAGTAGCCTTGAAAGAGAAGTTAATAAAAAAAAAGTAGAAATCGCATCACATACGCATAGATGGATAAGCAAGATCGAAAGGAAGGTTTAAAACATATACATATGGACCAGAATTCCAAAATACAGATAACAAGCTCCGAACTCGACTTGTAAAGGTAACGCCGGCCAGAGTATACATACATACATATATATAACCCAAAATACATCCCAAAAGACAATGCAAAAGCACCTATTTCTCCAAGTAAACTTCTAAGAGGGACAATTTATAATATATACAAGGTTGATAGTTCTATCTACATATATATACATAAACAAAATCAATACTAATTCCCCAAATTAGTTCTTCGCTTCTGTGAGTCTCCAGGATGCTCAATGAGGTGCTTCTCGACCTGCATCTGAAACACAACAACACATCTGGTTCTCAGCATGCTAAAGGTGTCCACGTACGTAAGATATAAGGTCCCAGGAAAGGCAGAGGTAATCCTAAAACTCCGGCACTCAGATTTAAACTTAGTGTTATAAATTAAACCAAAAAAAGGCAAACTATCTGAGGTACTTAGGTTCTAATTCAAAATAGAACTTAACACCTTAATCTCACTTTTTTCCAACTCTCCAAAACTCCGGTGGAACAATCCTCATCACTCCTCCACCAGACAAAGGATCTCTCAATTGCATAGACCTACAATACAGACAAGGAAAAACACAGATAGAATGCAGTTACAATAGGTATAACATATAGCAAATAATCATAGATAATCAACTAGGAAAACCCAAGTAATGCACACTCAAACAAAATAGACAAACGCATATAATGTATGCCTACCCTACTAGTCGTGAGCTCACGTGTCAGATACTTTGCCGGAACTTGACACACCCGGTACCGAGATATCGTCTTTTTGACATGCATCCACACTCTTGGGATATAGTGCCCGTCACACTCTTGGGATATAGTTTTTGTCACACTCATGGGATATAGTGCCCGTCGCATTTCCCAGGATAAAGTGTTCCTACACTCTTGGAATATAGTGTCCGCCACGCTCTTGGGATATAGTGTCCGTCATACTTATGGGATATAGTGCCCGACACAATTCCCAGGGTAAAGTGCTCCCATACTCTTGGGATTAGCACCTACCATGCTCTTGGGATATAGTGCCCGTCACACTCATAGGATATAGTGCCCGAGACACTTTACAACAGAGAGAAAAATAATGCAACATAGTGGAACAAAATATACACAATGAATATGCCCATCTTTAACAAACTCAATAATTCAATATTAGTCAATCATCATCAGTACAACTCTCATTCATTTCATATTCAGTATTTTCACGCTTCTCCAAATATAAATCATCACTTCATCACCATCCTTCACTAACAAGTTACTTCTCTCTTCAGGTTTACCCCTTTCCCTATGGTTTGGAACTAAAATCAGGACTTTAGAAGGTAACTATAGAGGTTTAGAAATTAGAAATTGGTTGAAAACACAAAAAATACACTTTTTCCAAAAATAAAAGTTCCACATACGCATGCCATGTTGCGTGTACGCATTGGTGTTATTTGCCCAAGATAGGGAAGCTATCCCGCATCGTGTGGTACTACCCGCATACGCGAGACTGTAAACTTCCCCATTTCACATACGCATGCACATGCCCAGGTACATGAGATGTTTGAGAAGACCCCAGGGTCCGCGTCGCGTGTGCGTTCGCGTACGCAAGCCGAATCAGAGTTACAAAAAGCTGTTAAGTTCTACAAAATTCACTTATGCATGCCAAACTTTAAACGTGCATAACTTTTTTGGTAAAAATAAGTTTTAGTCCGTTCTTCGAACGGCATAAACTTCATGGACCCAATTTTTATTTGAAATAAGTTTGACAAAAATTAAGGGTTCGGAAGCCAAATTATAGCCCATCAAAGTTTGGTAATTAATTAATTTTTTACCAAAGGCCCAAACCTCTATTTTTACCACCTTCCTTTTAAAAACCAATAATTCACACTCTGAAACAACACTCCTTATGTGCAAAATGTAAACCTTGGGTAATTAGTAAATGATTAACTAATAAAATAATTATTATTTAAAGAAATTAAAGACATAAATTTCATAGTTTAAAGAAGTAGAAATAATTAAAATATGAATTTTGACACTAATTTTAAAAATTTTAGTCCAGAATTTGACCAACGGGCCAAACTGGTTGGACTGGGCCAAAATCAAGCCTATGGCCCAACATATAAGAAGCCCAATTCAGCCTCCTTTCCCTTCATTTCACTTAAATCACGTTGAGGAGCAACGAACAACCTCAAATCATAACTCCTATTTCAACTCAAATTTCGATTCCACATAACTTTCAATCTGGAGCTTCGATTGATGAGTCGTTAGTGACCATGCGTTCGTCACGGAATCCTCTACAAGACCCACTAAACAATTTGGTAAGAAACTTGAGTTTTCTCACCCAGATCTTCTCATCTCAATTTAAAAAATTTGGGGTTTTGGGTATTGAAGAATTGAATAATTTTGATGATTTAAGTGAACTCTGGCAATAGAAAATTATCCGATTTTGCCCAATTTCTCGTGGGTAATGGTAAGAAACTCTGAACCCTTGTGAATCCTTTAATTATATGAGACCGGGTAGTGAAACTAGTGGTTGTGTAGGTAATTATGTGAAATTAGGTTGTATAAATATGAATTGGAACAATAACGATGATGTTGGAGGCTTGAGCTTGGATATTCAGTGCTGGAAACTCACTTGGTGAAGGTTTGGAGCTTGTGTATCGAGAGCTTGTGGTGCCTTGTGGCTTAGGGAGAAATCGGCCATGGTATGGTTTTGGTTTTGGTATCGAGAGCTTGTGTATCGAGAGCTTGTTGTGAAAACTTTGGTTAGTTAACCATAAGACAAGAAAGAATTATTAATGATGTTGATGATTGAGATTGGTTGATATTTGTGAGGGTTAGTAACTTTGAGGTTGCAGTTGATGCCATTATGATTGTGATGTTTAATTTTGTATATGAGGTGGGTAAATGATGATAAGATTGTGCCATGATGAATGATGATTATGTTTAATATTGTGAACTTGTTAATGTGAATGGTTTGGTGGAATATTGAATTTGTTATGAACTTGGGATAATAAGTGAAGAGGATGATGATGATTGTGAGTTGTGATGTTGATGACTATGTATGTATGTATATGAGTTATGTTGTTTTATTTCTGAATTGTGTGGGTTGGAATTAATGAAAATTGAGTCTTGGAATGTTATGGGGGAGTTAGAATAGTTATGGAATTGTTTGGAATACCTTTGAGTTGTTTTAAAGAGGGAAATATTGGTTTGGAAGTGAGACTTTGAAAAGAATGAGGTTTGGTGTTTTTGTTAAAAAGTGAACTTTTGACTAACTTCGGCGGATCATAACTTGAGCCTCAAATTTTAGATTTGAATAAAATTTATTTCAAACTAAATATAATTTCAGGAGCTTCGAAATGGTTTACAGATTGTGAAAATTAAAGTTTTGTAGAGGAAGTTATGAACGTCGAAAGTTAGGTGTATAAAACTAACAAGACCTAGCAAGTCTCCAAGGTTAATTCAGCCCTAAAGTAGTGAAACCACATAATCTCTCAAAATTAAACACCTATTTTCGAAATTACAAGTAGAAAGGCTGAGCAAGAAATAGTGAGGTATTTACCAAATTATTCATTGGATTTTATAGAGAATTATAAGATGAACGCGTGGCCACTGACAGTTCGTCAATCGGAGCTCCGGATTGAAAGATAAGTAAAATTGAACTTGGAGCAAGGATTTGGGGTTTCACTTGTGTTCTCTCCCCCTATCTGTTTTCAGCATGTGTTTAGATAATGAGGGAAGAAGTGGCTGAAGCCACTTCCTTAAAGGGGCATTTGGGTTGGGCCTTGGACAGAAAGTGGGCCTGGTTCAATCAATTTGGCCCGTTTAGCTTAGTTTTAGGCCAAAATTTTTAAAATCAGTGTTAAAATTTATATTTTAATTAGTTATACTCTATTAAACTATAAAATTTTAATTTTCTAATCTCTTTAAATAATATTTTATTAATTAATTATTTATTTATTAATTTCAGGGTTTTACACCTAATATATCATGATTCTTGAATTCTATCTCGATTCATTTTGCGTACTTTATCATACTAAATCAAATATGAGTATTAAATTATTTTCAATTAATTATAACAACTAATTAAGTTGAAAAAATTGATAATGATAAAAATAATTATAATATTGTTACCATATACCTACTTTTAAAATTATAAAATCTATTAGTCTAAACTTAAATTATAACAAGGTAAAAACGGTATCTAATAATTTAATTTAATTATTAATATTACCAAAATTATTCTTCATTATGTCCTATTTTTTATTCAGTTGTGATCCTTAATTGCCTGTTTTAAATTAAAGAATATAGATCCTCTTAATTTTAGATTTTTATTTTAGAAGATAAAGTGAGATATTTCACCATTGAATATTTTCTGTCTCATATTTTTTTTTGTCTTACCTATAAAATAAATGGTGATAGATCATAATTTACTCTCTAAAGTGAAATTTAAAATTTAGAGGATCCAAATCCTAAATTAAAATATGAATTGATTTAATTAATTTTTTTCAATTAATAGCATATTCGTTGTGACAATTTGCTCAGTGATATTTCTTGGTTTATTTAGCCAGATTAATCATCTCTTTTTTATTTTATACTAATTTAACTAATTAACGTTAATAAATTTCAGTTATTTGAATTATTGTATTAACATAATTTTAATGTTTTATGTCATAATCTCATTTTAAAATGACATTTTCTCCAATATATATATATATATATATATATATATATATATATATATATATATATATAAATTTAATAAAATTCACTATTTTTTTATACGATTATATTAGACATGTTTATATTCAATTTATTTTATTAAAATTAATAATATTAAAAGATTAGATTTAGATTATGTTATAATTATATTGTTATTAATTAATTATGTTAAAAGATTAAGATTATCATTATTTTATTAATTTTTATTTTCTATATTAATTCATATATATTTATTTTTTATTATTTTTTTATTCTCTTATTCTATGTATTCCCATGAAGCTTGCAAAGTCAAATAAGGCACTATATATTTTCTTTTTATTCCTCTTTTATATATACATAAAATTCATTAAATTGTTTGCCCTTCCTTTTAATAATTTTGTTTCTCTTCTATTTATATTTCTTTCCTTCAATACTTTGTTAAATTGTTTGCTCTTCCTTCTAATAATTTTATATTTTCTCATTTTTTGCAAAATCTTTCATTTAGCCTTCATCATTCATAAGGTAACCAAAAAAAGAAAAAACTCACCAGGATAGTTGCTTGATGTAACACCTTCATAATTAGAATGTCATGCTTATGGCTATGTCACTCTGATAACGAGGATATTACAAAGACCTATATATATAAATTGTTTTGTATATATATATATACAAAACAAGTAGGAACCTTTATCTGCAATCCTTATTGACTTTCCTTTGATAAACCATTATGTATTTTTTTTGTACAAACATGCATACATATATATAAACAAATACATATCAACACATTTTACATTTACAAGAATAATTTATATAAGTAACATATAGATATATATTACATAAATGTATATAGTTACAACTCCTATCCCTCTTCACAAGATATGAAATAATATGGGCGAGGGAACATCTAGTAAAACAAATAAGGCACGTCCAATGCATGCTTTCTTCGTCTATTTTTCTGAAAAATATTGGATGTAGCGGGTGAGAACCAAACCACACGATTTTCCGTAGAGAAAGGGAATGCTGCAAAAGTAATAGAAACAAATACACTTGATCAACTCACAACTCAAAAACGTTTATCTTCATAAAAGCTTGCTGTCTTTAGTCTTTTTATTTCTAAAACATTTTTACCTATATACAATTGCATATCTTGATATTTTGTAGTCATATATGTTTTTGAAAAATCAAAGTAAATCTTTAAACCTTTTCTTTAAGGACCAAAGATATGCTAAACAGCTAAAGGCTTTCTACCCAACAAACTCAATCACACATTCCTATCCATCCAACATGTAAAACCCGGTTAATTAACGGCTAATTAACCCATAAATGAGAATTTATTCTGGAAAGCCTAAAATGTGATTTTTATGGCTAAATGTGATAGAGGAGATTGAGACGAGAATTTTGGTACCAATTTTATAGAATTCGGACCAAGATTGGACCGAACGGGCCAAACCGGGCCAATTGGACCCAAAGTGGGCCCTTGGCCCAACATAATTTAACCAAAACCCTAGTTTTCAGCACTCTCTCTCCTCATTTGTTACACACACAAGCTGAAATTAGAGAGAAAGGGAGGAAGAACACTCTCTCAAGTTCTCTCCCTTGGTTGATCTTCAAACCACCATAACTTTTGATCTAGAGCTCCGATTGCCGCTCCGTTTGCGGCCACGCGTTCACCGCGGAGAGCTCTACAAAACCCATACAACCAATCTTGAGGTAAGCCACGTGTTGCTGTTTGAAATCTCAGCCCTTATTTTCGAGTTTCATGGGTGAAATGTTGAGATTTTGGGTTCTTTGATGTTATAGGACCCAACTCTCTTGAAGGAAAAGGTTAATCTTGTCTCCTTGGACCTTGGGTGTGGTAAGATTCTCAACCCTAGTGTATTTTGTTGTTTTATGATGTTTGGGTTTTGAGATGTTGTATATGGGTATGATGGTTGTGGCTTAGGTTGTGTATGTGTGTATATTGGAGCTTGATTGGTGATTTTGAAAAGCTTGGAAAGGGCTTGGTGGTGAAAAAATCTGTTCTTGGAGGTATTGAGGCCTTGAGAGCTTGTGGATAAGTGGTTTGGAAGTGCTCCGGGTGAGCTTGGGAAAATTGGCTAAGGTATGGTTTCGGTTTCCCGTATCTAATATGTAATGTGGTAGGAAATACTTAGGCTAGAGGCCCTAAGATAGGCATTGAATGGTTGATGTTGTTGAATGAGTGAGGTATATGATGTGGTCATATATGTGATAATGATTATTGATGCCTTGGTGGTATGATGTATGAGAAATATGCATGTTGTGATATATGCTTGATGATTGGTTATGGTTGAATTGTGGGTTGAACCATGTTGATGGTGAGTATGATGTTGATTGTGTACAATAATGATTTATTGGAATTGGTGTTGTTGAGAATTGGCACGAGGGGTAGTACATGATATGTCAATATGTTTGAATTTGAGCCACTTGGGTGAAGTGGGGTAAAATGATGAGATAGTGATTTTGTAAATTGTGGTAAAGTGTCAATGTGTGAGTTGAGGAGGCTTGATGTGGAATTTGATATATTTAGATTGATTTCAAAGAAAAGGGATGAAAATGACATGTTTTGATTGATTTTGAAAAGAGTTGGAAATGGCTTGTTTTAAAAATGGCACTTTGTGGTTTTTTATGAAAGATATGGTTTTTGGGCATACTTTGGTGGGACACAACTTGGACTACGGATCTCTGTTTTGTGCTAAATCTATTTAGAAATGAAATTGGATCCGGGATGTCCACGCCGTTCGAAGAACGGGTGAAAAATGATTTAAAATGAGGAAGTTATGTCCGTCGGAAGATTGGGGTCTAAATCTGTGAATTCTGTAGATTTTAACTTAGAAAATTTTTAGCAGAATGACCCCTTGCGCGTGGGCGCACCTGGCGCGTACGCGCCGATCTTCCAGAAAGCGTCATCCACGCGTGCGCGTGATGTGCGTGGGCGCGCCGATGGTGCTGCACCCAATGCCCAGCCATTTTCCAGAGAGTCATGCCAGAACTGTGCCAGTGTTGTGCCTGGGGCACGAGAACACCCACGCGTACGCGTGGTTGACGCGTACGCGTCGATTGGCAAATTTTTAACCCACGCATTAGCGTGCTTGACGCTTGCGCGTCGATGAAGTTTTTGAGGCCATCCGTGCGTGCGCGTGGAGTGCGCGTACGCGTGGCCCTGTTTTCATCCCAAAGTTGATTTTTGAGTTTTAAAAGCCAAATCTCATACTTCTAAGCCTCCGATCTCACCACTTATATCTTAAATCATTATGATATGCTTAGCTATTAGAAAAGGGCTAGTGAATGAGGTAACTTGCGAGTGAAGCAAGGGGAAAATGAATAATCAATGAGGATCATTGATGATTATGTGAGATGGGGAGGATGGTGGTGGAAGTGCTTGTTATGCCATTGGCCAAAGGGCCGTATTTGTTTATGAATTGGCTGGTTCTGGATTGAACCGTGAGCCGGAATAGCTGTGTATGCTATGAATATTGGCTGGTTCTGGATTGAACCGTGAGCCGGAATAGCTGTGTATGCTATGAATATTGGCTGGTTATGGATTTAACCGTGAGCCGGATGGCTGATATGGATGTTGATCCATGGATGAGAATTCATGCATGTTTATGCTGAATTATTGATAATTGTGATTTGCACTTCCACTATCTGAGATACGAGTTTCCCTGGGTAGTAGCAGTGGCTAGCCACCACGTGCTCCAGGTTGAGACTTGATACTCTGTTGACCCTATGTCATAAGTGTGGCCGGGCACTGTGAAAGACCCGGATGAGCTCGCCCCCGTATATATTCACCAGTGAGGGTGATGGATATAGATCATGATTATGATCAAGTTTATGACGAGTATAACTCGAGTTGGGGATGCATGACAGAGGGACAGTCCAATGGTTAGCGACCAGGACTTGTCGGGTTGGCTCTATAACCGACAAGATGATATCATCAGCCACTAGGGACAGGCATTCATCATATGCATACTATATGAATTGTTTGAGATTGCCTATTTGACTGCATAATACTTGCTAATTGTCTAAATGCCTTAACTGTTCCTATTTGCATATTCTTCGTTTGATATAACTGTGTTTGCTACTTTATACTCCTGCTGGTGGTTGGGAGGTCTGAAGGAATTGGAAAGGGAAGTGTTAGTTAGACTGAAGAATCCTTAGTCAGATGCCCTTTATGGTTTAGCTTGTTTATAAGCTTTGATATTATCTGGAGGAAGTTCTAGGATTGCCTTTGGCTTTCCTCCATTATTATGTATTATATATGTGGAAGCTGTTACCATGCTGGGGACCTCTGGTTCTCACCCATGCGGATTTTGTGGTTTTCAGATGCAGGACGTGAGGTTTCTCGCTGAGGCATGCTGGAGACTTCTAGATTTGCGAAGATCCTTTGTTCTCGGGGCTATGTTTTGGTTTATATGTTTTGCTTAGATACTTTTATCTCCATTAAATAATACAAACTGTGATGACTCCTCTTATGGGAGAATTTTGGAGAATAGGTTTTGTATTTTGGTGTCCCTTTGGGTTTCCTTGGGGTTTTCCTTATTTTTATCATATGTATATATTGTTATGCTCGGACCGGTTATCTTCGCAGCCGGATCTTGAGTCTTGATATTCCTGTTTTTGACACTCCTTTGTATATATATAATCACGCGTTGGTTTATCCTTATTCGTTACGTTGTCGATCGGAGTGTTGCGCTTTAGAGTTGCGATGGTTTTTGTTTACCCCTTTTTCTACAAAGGCTCCTAGTTATAATCAATCATTCATACTACTATATGTACTAAACTTTTATTTTAGAGGTCGTAATATCTTGCCATCTTTGAATTATGACTTAAGCATAAGAATCTGTATGGTAGGGTGTTACACAACACATAAACCAGAGTCTCATCATGATAATAACGAGTTCAATCTGTCTCAACCTCTATCACCTTCGTACACCAGCATACACAATCAAATCAAACATTTAGATCACATAGAAACAAACACATATAACGCACGTATCACATAGCACATAATCAGATAAATCACATAAACACAACATAACCATAAAATGCACACCCAAATAAATAAAACAAATGCATATAATGCATGCCTATCCTACTGACCATGAGCTCATTTGTCGGTTATAGTGCCAAATCCGACACATCCGATAGCTAACCCAGATATCGTCTCTATATCATGCATGCCCAAGAGGAACATTCCAAGCTTATCACAAGCTGATCCTGGGAGGAAGAGTGCCTTGTCACCTTCTCACTAGAGGTGGCACTATATGGGATATAATGCCTGACCACCTTAACAATCAGAGAGAATGTGGGGAGCACAACACCACCATCCCTACATCCACACTGCAACTACGAGCAAGTAAAACAAAACTACCATCCTTACCCGGTGAAGGTGCCTCATCAATAATGCAAGCGGGGCAAAACCTATGTCATTGCCAAATAATAATCATGTTTCAATAATAATCACGCAAGCGGGACAAAACCTCCGTCCTTGCCAATCAATAATCATTATCTATCAAAACTATTATCGTCATCAAATTCATCATTCATCATTAATCATAATCACTATCATAATATCAATCATAGCTTTATCATATGCCTCATTTGAATCTCACTTTTGTCATACGCCTCAAACCAATTCTCATTTCTCATTAACGATCTCATAACAACATAATCTTCATCATAAACATCAATTTAACTCCACTTTGTACTCTGCATAATTTAATATTCACTGGTTTATACTTAGACCATTACATACGGCTTACAGGTATGAGGCATCTAACACAATACCTTATACTCGAGGTCAAGGTTGCAAATAAACTAACTCATACACATAATCATTTATAATCAACCTCAAGCTAACTCAAACACATCATTGATAATTAACCTCAACCTTTTTCTCACTCAATCTCATTATATCTTTCTTTAATTAGTCACTTTAGGGGCTAACATACTAAACTTTCAAGATTTTCAAGTTCCATTTAGAATAGACCTAAAGGTCCTTAACATTTATCTCATGACTCTTGAAAATCACAGTCTTGTTATCACATTCTTTAAATAACTCTTTTTCCTCCAACTCTTATGTTTAGCTCCATTAAAATCTCATAATCACACTTCTTATTCCCAAACCCTTAAATTAATAATTAATTAAATTTTTAAATCTCTTTTCAAGTTAATGTTAATTACTTGTTTAATTTTTTGTTGTTATTCAAAATTAAATAAATTAAATCACAAATTAATTTCACAATTTAACAAAATCATAATTCTCATTTTTGTTTGACCTTAAATAATCAATTTCATTACTTTAAATTCACTAAAAATCCTCAAAACATAACTCTTTAATTAGAACTACTCAAATAAAACTCATTTTTGTTTATCCAAGTTCGCAAAACCAACTTCAATTTCATTTTTAAGTTTATGACTCTCTCAAAAAGGCTCGAAAATCATTCCATTTCACCAATCAAATTCAAATACTTTAAATTTACCAAAACTCCTCAAAACATAACTCTTTAATAAAAAATAATCAAATAAAATTTCAAAATAAAGTCTCTAGTCTTTATGAAAATAGCACCAGTTTCCATTATTCTTATTATTCAATTCCTATAAAATTTTTGGCAGAACCTTCCCTAAAACTTGCACTTTTCCACCATTCAAGGGGACTATCCAAACCAAACATCTCTCAAAATCTTCTCAACCTTTCTAATACGCAATAATTTCTCAACAGAAGTATTCTTGGCTTGTTATCTTTAATTGTTTTTAAGTTATTAAATTTTGACACGTTAAGGTAGCAAACAAGTTGTTCAAATCCTAATTCACCCACCAAGATGCTTCAAGTATTGTTACTAATTAATTTTAATATTAGAGCTATTAATCCCTTTCTACTCTTTTATTAGATTCAATCAATTATGAAAAATAATATTAACTTATTCAAAGCTTAAATAAATCAAACTTTAATAGAGATAATCGAGCCAAAAAATGCTCATAAACTCAGATGCACATATTTTCGAAATGTTTGTCTCATTCCAAATTTGTAAAACAAACAACCCCTACCTCAATTAGTCAAAATCCATGGAAATTATTATGCACAACAAACCCCTATTTTAATTCTGAGTTCACAGTAGCATCAGCAACGATTCTGACCATACTTGCAACAGCAACATCATCAAACACGACTTATAGTTACAGTTATAATAACTCAACACAAAGACATTAACGTCGCAAAATCCTCAACAAATGTATAACAGAACAATGACTATAAAGGTTTGGTATAAGAACAACTTATTGTAATTAAGAAGAAATGAAGGAACGGAGCAGCAATAGCTCCGGCGATGACCTTCGACAACGATAGTGTCATGTTTTGGCGGCTAGGCACCGTAGCCCAGTTTGAACAAAACTAGAAGAACCGGCGGCAACCCCAAGCAGTTCTAGAGAGCTCCAGCAGTAATGGAGGTGAGGCTACCCTCTCTCAAGCTGCATCACTCTCTCTCTTTCTCTTTCTCTCTCTCTCTCTCTCCGTATCCTGTTCTCGATGACCTGCGACGATGATAACGACGGTCTTTAATGATGACAGTGGATGTAACACCCTAATATTCAAATCCTTATGCTCGAGTCATAAGCTAATGATAAAAAGGTGGTACGACTCTCAAGGTGGATTTATAATACATATATATAAGTTGAATGGAAGTATTAAGCGAGCAATCTGAAAAAGTGTAAAATAAAATCACAAATTGGAAACACTCACGTATTGATAAAAGAAAGATAAAGCGTGATCGAAAAGCGATAAGAAATAAAACATTAAGGAATTACAGAATAAGAATAGGATATATATATATATATATATATATATATATATATATATATATATATAAGTGAATAGCCACTAGTCGCGACCTGCGAAGTTTAGGCCGGCTAGGGTTATAATGATAAAATTGGTTTGACAACAGTATTTTTTCTATCTCTCCCAAAATACACATAAAGGCCTCTGTAGGCAAGCTTTCAAAATGAATAAATACATACATATAAGTTTTTTAAAATAAGTGTGGAGAGAATCTAAACAAAATATAAATACAGTCCAATGCTCTTCGCCATCACTCAGATATATCAAAAGTCACTGCTGAGCACGCATCTAAAAAATAAGAGATATAAGTTCTCGGTCACAACTTGCATCGAAGGGTCAACAGAATCTCATATCTCAACCTGGAGTAAGTGGAGCTGACTCATTGCATCTACCTAGGAAAATCTGAAACTCATAATTTCTCAAATCTCATATCATTCTCAACTGGGAGCAAGTGCGAACCATTGTATCTATCTCAGGAGACTCAAACCAAACCCGGAGAAAGTGGATCAATGCCACTGCATCTATCCAGCCAGGTATAACACAATCAAAATCATATTCAACATCAATCTCATTATCATTTCATTATCAATCTCATTAACAATCTCTTCTTCAATCTCTTCTTAATTTATATTCAATCTTAATTAATTTCATTCATCATCATAATCAATTATCACATTTATCCTCTTAGTACATCATTTCACACTTTATTCCTCTCCTTTCAATTTATCAACTCATCTCTTCAATTCTCATTTCTAACTCTTCTATCCTTTATTACACTGGCTCTAGACTCTTATCGGGATTTATAAAGGTTTAGAAGGCTCGAGGAAGAGTTGAAAGCTTAAAAAATTTACTTTTCAAAAGAAAAGGTTGGTCGCGTATGCATGCATATGCTCGCATACGCATGAGTGTAATGTTGACAAAGTCGCGTACGCGGACCACCTTCGCGTATGTGGAATGTTTGGGCAGTGGGGTTCGGTCGTGTATGCATCCCGTGTTCGCGTATGCATGGGTGTGGGCAGAGGCCAACTCCCACATATGCATGACAATGCTTGCGTATGCATTTCATACTAGAATGTGAAAAAGCTTATATGGTCTAGAAAGCTAGTTTTTATCCCAAATTTCAAACTTTCATATCTTTGTCCACATAATTCTTTTTTCAACCATTCTTGAACTGTTGGAAAGATCGATAATGAATTTTCATAAAAATCTAGTTTTGTAAAATTTCCAACACCGAGGGCCAAGATATGGCCCACCAAAGTTGGCCAAAAATCAGTTGTAACCAACAATAGCATTTACCAATTTTCCAAAAGTTTAAAAGCCAAAATCATTTTCACTCAACACATTTACCATAAACCAACTCACTTCACATATTTACACTGAACCAAAATTCAAACCTACTCCATCTACACATTTTAACTCAAAATCATCAATCCAACACCCAAAATCACATTTTCCAATATTCAATCAATTATTTCAATTTTCACATATCCAATACTAGATTTTCCATTCAAACTCAATCAATTATCATACAACACAATCCCTACTTAACTTTCTTACATTTTTCCAGCCTCCGGCCCAATATTCACGACCTCCATCCCAATATCCATCAATTCAACACATAATTTCATAAATGCATCATCACCATTCATGTATTCAAATTCCACAACAGAACAACTATTCATAATCACCCAATCCTTATCCAAATCATAAATTACCAAACACATCATCTATACATATCAACTCCAACCAAATACACATTTCAAACTTAATCCTAGGGCCATTTAGCCTAGGATTTCATACTACATTATACGGTATTTAAATGAAACTAAAACCGTACCTCTTGAAAGTAAAAAATCAAGCTCTTTACTTGTGAATCTCCACTCCAAGGCTCATCTAAAAGCTTCTCAAGCTAATTCCAAGTTCCAAAGGTGTACCCAAAAGCACCCAGTACTCTAATATATACAATTTCATACATACATTAACTTAGGGTTTATAAAATCTCATAAATCACAAGGGTTTGAGGATATCTTACCTTGACCCACGAAATTGGTTAAAGAAACTCTCTGATTGCTCATACTAGAGAACCTCTAAACAACCAAAGCCATAAGATTTCTCAAAACCCATAACCAAATTTTGAATTTATTAGATACTACAAAAATGGGGTATGAAAACTCAAAAATCTTACCAATCTTCTTGAATAGAAATGTAGAGGATGAGAAGGGTTTCGCGTGGCCATAAACAATGTGACAATCGAAGCTCGGAATCACAAGTTATGGTGGTTTTAGTGTTTATGGAGCTTAGGATTTTCTCTCTTCACCCTCTCTTTTTTAATTTCAGCATGAATATGGAAACAAATGTGTTGTTAGTGCTGAAATGGCTTAGCAAGGGCTTATATATGTTGGGCTTGGGCCCAACTTGGGCCCGATTCACATATATAAACTGTTTGACCAAACTTTAGGCCAAAACCTTTATGGATTATACCTTCTCAAATATGAATTTTATTTTTTTAATATTTTTTCCTAATAGATCTCAATCAGTACAGCCAGTCAAATTTTTTGTGTGCATTTTTACACAGAAAACTATATTTTTTTGACATGGAAAAATCCACTGAGTCCAAATATCATATTTAAATTATCAAATTTTGATTGATAAATTTTCTAACTATTATGCCCATATTTAATGAATTACTAAATTAATTACTATTTGACCAGATTTTAATTCCTATCCACCTTATTTAAAATTTTGTCCTCAAAATTTATTTACCTGTAATTAATTGCGGATAGTCCTTCCTCATGTTTGTTTCCAACTCACAAGTATGTTCCTCAACGCCCGATCGACTGCAAACCACCTTAACCAATTGAACTTATTTTCCACGGAGCTTCTTAACGCTCACATCATCGATATGAATCGGAGTAACTTGAAATGTCAGATTCTCTTTCAATTGAACTGATTCAGGCTCCAATACATGAGACACGTCCAGATTACAACTCCACAGTTGTGAAACATGGAACAAGTCATGAAAGTTTGAAAGATTTGGTGGCAAAGCTATAACACCCTAGCTTTTAGCACCTCATGATCGTACTAAAAGTTTAGGCATTACTTACCTCTAACCCTTTTTATTTTATACTATCTTTATTTAATATTGAGCCTTCGCAAATACTAATCGAAATTTTAATCATGAAAACAAAAAGTCTTTACTTTAAAACTCTTAATCACAAAAATATATATACTCACATAGCAATATATACATAGACTTATTCCAAGATTCTCAAATACAAGTCCAACCCCTCTAAAAATCAAAGACAATAAATGGCGAGGGGAAAGTCTAAGGCTAAACCAACTATATAAAATACGGATACATATGTACATATAGCTCTGATGTTCAGTCACGGCTTTGCGCCAAGGATTCCTGAACTTGTGATGAAAAGGAAATCTATAGGGTGAGAATGTCGTCCTCGCATGTTCTCACTGGGGAAAGTGAATGTCGTAAAAGTAATGAACAAATGCGAATACTTGACTTTACACGGTAAAACTATTCTTTTATCAAGCCTTTGAAAATACTTTTTAATTTTACCTTAGACAACTAATTGCTTCCTTTAAAATTTCTGAACATAAGACAAAACTCATTCATAACATTAATTCTTAAACACTTTAATACATAAACTGCTAGTACCAGAGACCTAATTGAACACACAAGCAAGGCAGAATAAGATAACCAGCACAATCACAGAGAAAATACAATAATCAAAACACAACCAAACACAAAAGCACAAACAATGTGATGCATGTCTGTCCTAAGCAGGCGATGAGCTTACGCCTCAGTTGTCTACCTGCAACCCGACATTACTTGGGGAGAACCCCAAATATGGTTTCTTTACTGTGTTAGTCAGGCACAATTATCATTATGGGTATGTCAGTTTTGGTTCTAGTATGTTAAATTGAGAATTTTGAGTATGTATGGTGATATATATGAAATTAGGTGTATGTATGTATATGTTGGAGCTTGAATTGTGAGCCTTGGAGCTTGGTGGAGGTTGGGTGCTTGTGCCTTGGTGACTTTTGGACTTTTGAGGCTGTGTTTGGCTTTGGATAATACGTGAAAAATCGGCCAAGGTATGGTTTAGGTTTTGTGCATTTAATATGTAATGCCCTGTGAAAACTTAGGCTAGATGACCATAGGATAAGCTGGAATGCTTGTTTACGCTAATGATAGTGGCCTTGATGAAAATTGATAAATTGTGATGATTTATTATGGATAATCGTTTATTGTTGAATGTTTGATGTTGGATTATTGAGAGAAAAAAGTGAATTAAATTGTGAAGGTTGATTGTTGAAGTCGAAGCGTGATGTTTATATATATATATATATATATATATATATATATATATATATAGTGAGCTAAGTGTATGTTGATTGGGATTGCCTAATTGATTATAATATGCTAATTGTCATAATTGATATCTGTATTATCTGTATTCTACCTGTGCTTGCTTTGTCTGCTTGTTTGTCTCTTCTGAATCATTGAATGATGGAAGTGAGGAGCAAAGGCTGAAATGGTTGGGTGTTAGGTTTAAAGTAAGTAAGAAAGCTTTGGATTCATAGGTCGCCTACCCCTTTTATGGTTTTTGCTTAGAGTTTAAGTTTTATAACTGTATGTTGGAGTTCTAGGATTGCCTCTGCATTCCCATGGCCTTATTTATTATATGCGTGGCACCTTTACCATGCTGAGAACCTCCAGTTCTCACCCCATACTATGTTGTTGTTTTCAGATGCAGGTCGAGAACTCTTCGCTAGGCATCTAGATTTCTGAAGCGGAGTAGTTCCTGGGATATTTTGGTTTGACAGCTTATGTATATATGTACTTAGTTACTTAGCTTTCTCTCCAAGCAACTTGATTATTTTACTCCTTATAGAGGTTACAAGAGAGTTAGGACTTTATTTATGTATTTGGGTATTTTGGGATACTTGTATATATATGTAAATATTCTCCGGCCAGCCTTGGCTTCGCACGCTGAGTCAGGAGCTAGTTTCACTGTATTTTTGACTCTCTTTTCGTTCTTCGGCTTATTTATATCTTAAACCTTTAGGTTTCTTAGCACACAAGTAATTCCATTTTCTGAATGCTGTTTTTTCTATTTTACGATTTTGTTTTACCCATTTTCAAGACTCTTAGTTAAGTATCTCTTTCCCTATTATTATTATATATATATATATATATATATATTTATTTTTAGAGGTCGTAATACCTTACTATCCGAGTCTTATGACTTAAGCATAAGATTAAGTATGGTAGGGTTTTACATTATGGTATTAGAGCAGTTCGTTCCTATAGAGCCTGAGGATGGACTGATTATGCTTCTGTGCATTCTCTATGTATGTGTGGTGCACGAAATTGCAATCACACTTTTGCAACTCCGCACAACTAACCAGCAAGTGTACTGGGTCGTCCAAGTAATACCTTGCGTGAGCAAGGGTCGATCCCACAGAGATTGTCGGCTTGAAGCAAGCTATGGTTATCTTGTAAATCTTAGTCAGGATATTATAAATTATCAGGATTGATTGTGAAAAGCAAAAGAACATGAAATGATTACTTGTTTTGCAGTAATGGAGAATAGGTTGAGGTTTGGAGATGCTCCATCTTCTGAATCTCTGCTTTCCTACTGTCTTCTTCTTCAAGCACGCAAGTCTCCTTCCATGGCAAGCTGTATGCAGGGTTTCACCGTTGTCAATGGCTACCTCCCATCCTCTCAGTGAAAGCGATTGCATATGCTCTGTCACAGCATAGCGGAATTCATCTGTCGGTTCTCAATCAGGCCGGAATAGAATCCAGTGATTCTTTTGCGTCTGTCACTAACGCCCCGCCTTCAGGAGTTTGAAGCACGTCACAGTCATTCAGTCATTGAATCCTACTCAGAATACCACAGACAAGGTTTAGACCTTCCGGATTCTCTTGAATGCCGCCATCAGTCTAGCTTATACCACGAAGATTCCGATTAAAGAACCCAAGAGATAACTACTTAATCTAAGGTAGAACGGAGGTGGTTGTCAAGCACACGTTCATAGTTGAGAATGATGATGATTGTCACGGATCATCACATTCATCCGGATTAAGAACAAGTATTATCTTAGAATGGAAGCAAGCATGATTGAATGAGAAACAGTAGTAATTGCATTAATCCATCAAGACACAGCAGAGCTCCTCACCCCCAACCATGGGGTTTAGAGACTCATGCCGTGGAAGAAAACGTGTAAAAATGTCATGAGGTCATCCAAAGGTACTGATACAATGTCAAAAGATCCTATTAATAGTAAACTAGTAGCCTAGGGTGTACAGAAATGAGTAAATGACGTAAAAATCCACTTCTGGGTCCACTTGGTGTGTGCTTGGGCTGAGCAATGAAGCTTTTATGTGTAGAGACGTTTTCTGGAGTTAAACGCCAGTTCTCATGCCAGTTTGGGCGTTTAACTCCAAATTTTATGCCAGTTCCGGCGTTTAACGCTGGAATTTCTGAGGGAGACGTTGAGCGCCGGTTTGGGCCATCAAATCTTGGGCAAAGTATGGACTATCATATATTGCTGGAAAGCCCAGGATGTCTACTTTCCAATGCCGTTGAGAGCGCGCCAATTGGGCTTCTGTAGCTCCAGAAAATCCACTTCGAGTGCAGGGAGGTCAGAATCCAACAGCATCTGCAGTCCTTTTTGGTCTCGGAATCAGATTTTTGCTCAGGACCCTCAATTTCAGCCAGAAAATACCTGAAATCACAGAAAAACACACAAACTCATAGTAAAGTCCAGAAAAGTGAATTTTAGCTAAAAACTAATAAAAATATACTAAAAACTAACTAAATTATACTAAAAACACACTAAAAACAATGCCAAAAAGCATACAAATTATCCGCTCATCACAACACCAAACTTAAATTGTTGCTTGTCCCCAAGCAACTGAAAATCAAAATAGGATAAAAAGAAGAGAATATACTATAGACTCCAAAATATCAAGGAAACATAGCTCCAATTAGATGAGCGGGACTAGTAGCTTTTTGCCTCCGAACAGTTTTGGCACCTCACTCTATCCCTTGAAGTTCAGAATGATTGGCATCTATAAGAACTCAGAACTCAGATAGTGTTATTGATTCTCTTATTTAAGCATAATGATTCTTGAACATAGCTAGTGTATGAGTCTTGGCTGTGGCCTAAAGCACTCTGTCTTCCAGTATTACCACCGGATACATACATGCCACAGACACATAATTGCGTGAACCTTCTCAGATTGTGACTCAGCTTTGCTAAAGTCCCCAATTAGAGGTGTCCAAGGTTCTTAAGCACACTCTTGTTGCCTTGGATCACAACTTTATTTCTTTTCTTTTTCTTTTCTTTTCTTCTTCTCTTTTCTTTTTTTTTTCGAAATTTTTTTTTTGTATCCACTGCTTTTTCTTGCTTCAAGAATCAGTCTAATGATTTTAGATCCTCAATAACAGTTCTCTTTTTCCTCATTCTTTCAAGAGCCAACAATTTTAACATTCTCAAAACAACAAATTTAAGAGACATATGCACTGTTCAAGCATTCATTCAGAAAGCAAAAAGTATTGTCACCACATCAAACTAATTTAACTAGTTTCAATGATAAATTTTGAAATCCTGTACTTCTTGTTCTTTTGTGATTAAAGCATTTTTTTCACTTAAGAGAGGTGATGGATTCATAGGACATTCATATCTTTAAGGCATAAAATTTCAATTTTATTAATTATGAATTAAAACAAGACTAAAAAAAAATAAATATAAAATGAAACTAAAAAAAATGAAAAATAAAAACAAAAACATAGGCTCCTAATGATAGAGGTTTTCACAAAGTTAGGACTCAACAACCTTGATTTTGAGAAGTGGATGCTCCCTCAACTTGAGATGAGAGCTTTTGGCGTTTCTTGGAGTTCACGCCCCTTGTCCTTCCATTGACTTCTTGGTGATTGGATGTTCAATAGGTATGAACTCATCTGCTCCCATCTTCACCCCAGCCTCTTTACAGAGCAAGGAGATTAGGCTTGGATAAGCCAATTTGGTTACAGTGGAATTCTTATTTGCAATTGTGTAGATCTCACAAGCAATCACATGATGAACCTCCACTTCTTTTCCAAGCATAATGCAATGAATCATCACTGCCCTCTTGATGGTGACCTCAGAACGGTTGCTAGTGGGCAATATGGAACGCCCAATAAAGTCTAGCCACCCTCTTGCAATTGGCTTGAGGTCTCCCCTCTTGAGTTGGTTTGGGACACCCTTTGAATTGGTTATCCACTTAGTCCCAGGGAGGCATATGTCCTCTAGAACTTGATCCAACCCTTTATCTACTCTCACCATCCTCCTATTAAAGGAATCATGATCATCTTGCAGTTGAGGTAGTTTGAAGATTTCTCTTATTTTGTCCAGATGGAAGTACATAACTTTCCCTCTGACCATGGTTCTGTAGGTATGGTAAGCAGTTCCAGTCATTCTCTGCTTATCTGTTAGCCACAGATTAGAGTAGAATTCCTGAACCATGTTCCTTCCAACCTTTATTTCAGGATTGGTCAGAACTTCCCATCCTCTGTTTCGAATTTGCTCTTGGATCTCCGGATATTCATCTTCTTTCAGATCAAATTTAACTTCCGGGATCACTGACCTCAGACCCATTATTTTGTGATAATGGTCTTCATGTTCTTTGGTTAAGAACTTCTCTTGATTCCAAAGATTCTTTGGATTAGTCTCTTTCTTTCCTCTTGAGTTGGTTTGTTTTCCCTTAGGAGCCATGATCTTGATGAATCTTGGCTTAGTGATCACGGAAAAGCACACCAAACTTAGAGGTTTTGCTTGTCCTCAAGCAAAAAGAGAAGAAAGGAGAGAAGAGAGAGAGAGGAAGAGGAAATTCGAATGGTGTGGTGGAAAGAGGAAGCCAAACACGAATTTATAAGGTGAGGGGGAGAGTATTTTCGAAAAAAAAAGAGAGATTTGAAAGGAGATTTGAGAAGATATAAAAAAATTGAGAAAAGGGTGAGTTTTTGAAGAAGATTTGGGATTAATTTGAAATAGATTTGAAGAATGGTTTTGATTTGTGAAGATTTGAAAGTGAATGATGAAAGGTTGAAGTGCATTTATGTAGAAGAGTATGGGTGAAAAGAGGAAAGTTTGAAAAAATTTGAGTTGAAAACAAAAATGTGGTCCCCCCACCTTTCTGGCGTTAAACGCCCAGAATGGCACCCATTCTGGCGTTTAACGCCCAATTGCTACCCCTTTTGGGCGTTTAACGCCCAGCCAGGTGCCCTGGCTGGCGTTAAACGCCAGAAAGCCTTTATCACTGGGCGTTTTTCAAACGCCCAGGATGCTGCACACCTGGCGTTAAACGCCCAGAATGGTGCCCATTCTGGCGTTTAACGCCCAAAATGGCACCATTCCTGGCGTTAAACGCCCAGAATGGTACCCATTCTGGCGTTTAACGCCCAAAATGCCCCTTACTGGCGTTTTTTCTCCAGTAAGCTCATTTTCTCTGCTTTTTGAGCTGAATCCTTCTGTAACTTTGTGAATTCCTTCATTTTTGATATTTGCCTCTGTAAGAACTAATCATATAACCTCCTAATGACTGGGTTGCCTCCCAGCAAGCGCTTCTTTACTGTCTTTAGCTGGACTTTCACTGAGAATCACTCAAGCCTCAGTTTTGAGCATTCCTGCTCAAAGTTTCCTTCAAGATAATGCTTGATTCTCTGTCCATTAACAATGAACTTCTTGTCAGAATCAATATCCTGAAGCTCAACATATCCATATGGTGACACTCCTGTAATCACATACGGACCCCTCCAGCGGGATTTGAGTTTTCCTGGAAACAGTCTGAGCCTAGAGTTGAAGAGCAGAACTTTTTGTCCTGGCTCAAAGACTCTGGTTGACAACTTCTTGTCATGCCATTTCTTTGCCTTTTCCTTATAAATTTTTGCATTTTCAAAGGCATTGAGTCTGAACTCCTCTAGCTCATTTAACTGGAGTAATCTTTTTTCACCAGCTAACTGTGCATCCATGTTTAGGAATCTGGTTGCCCAGTAGGCTTTATGTTCCAGTTCCACAGGCAAATGACAGGCCTTCCCATATACCAGTTGGTATGGGGAGGTTCCTATAGGAGTCTTGAATGCTGTTCTGTATGCCCACAGAGCATCATCCAAGCTCTTTGCCCAATCCTTTCTTCGGGCTATCACAGTCCGTTCTAGGATTCTTTTTAGCTCTCTGTTAGAGACCTCAGCTTGCCCATTTGTCTGTGGATGATACGGAGTTGCCACTTTGTGGCTAATTCCATACCTAACCATAGCAAGGTGTAGCTGTTTATTGCAGAAATGAGTGCCCCCGTCACTGATTAGCACTCTGGGCACTCTAAACCTGCTGAAAATGTTTTTCTGGAGGAATTTCAGTACGGTCTTTGTATCATTAGTGGGTGTAGCAATTGCTTCTACCCACTTAGACACATAGTCCACTGCCACCAGAATGTAAGTGTTTGAGTATGATGGTGGGAATGGCCCCATGAAGTCAATTCCCCATACATCAAACAGTTCTATCTCTAATATCCCTTGTTGAGGCATGGCATATCCATGAGGCAGGTTACCAGCTCTTTGGCAACTGTCACAGTTACGCACAAACTCTCGGGAATCTTTATAGAGAGTAGGCCAGTAGAAGCCACATTGGAGGACTTTAGTGGCTGTTCGCTCACTTCCGAAATGTCCTCCATACTGTGATCCATGGCAGTGCCATAGGATCCTTTGTGCTTCTTCTCTGGGTACACACCTGCGGATCACTCCGTCAGCACATCTCTTGAAGAGATATGGTTCATCCCAGAGGTAGTACTTGGCATCTGAAATTAATTTCTTTCTCTGCATGTAACTGTACTCTTTAGGTATGAACCTCACAGCTTTAAAATTTGCAATATCTGCAAACCATGGAGCTTCCTGAATGGCAAATAGTTGCTCATCTGGGAAAGTCTCAGAAATCTCAGTAGAAGGGAGGGACGTCCCTGCTACTGGTTCGTTTCGGGACAGATGATCAGCTACTTGGTTCTCTGTCCCTTTTCTGTCTCTTATTTCTATATCAAACTCTTGCAGAAGCAACACCCATCTTATGAGCCTGGGTTTTGAATCCTGCTTTGTGAGTAGATATTTAAGAGCAGCATGGTCAGTGTACACAACCACTTTGGATCCCACTAGATAGGATCTAAACTTGTCAATGGCATAGACCACTGCAAGCAACTCTTTTTCTGTGGTTGTGTAGTTCTTCTGTGCGTCATTTAGAACACGGCTGGCATAGTAAATGACGTGCAGAAGCTTGTTATGCCTCTGTCCCAACACTGCACCAATGGCATGATCACTGGCATCACACATTAGTTCAAATGGCAATGTCCAATCTGGTGCAGAGATGACTGGTGCTGTGACCAGCTTAGCTTTCAGGGTCTCAAATGCCTGCAGACACTGTGTGTCAAACACAAATGGTGTGTTAGCAGCTAACAGGTTACTCAGAGGTTTTGCAATTTTTGAAAAATCCTTTATAAACCTTCTGTAGAACCCTGCATGCCCCAGAAAGCTTCTGATTGCCTTAACATTGGCAGGTGGTGGTAATTTTTCAATTACCTCTACCTTTGCCTTATCCACCTCTATTCCCTTGTTTGAAATTTTGTGCCCAAGGACAATTCCTTCAGTCACCATAAAGTAACATTTCTCCCAGTTTAAAACCAGGTTAGTCTCTTGGCATCTTTTCAAGACAAGTGCTAGGTGATTAAGACAGGAGTTAAATGAGTCTCCATATACTGAAAAGTCATCCATGAAGACTTCCAGAAATTTCTCTACCATATCTGAGAAGATAGAGAGCATGCACCTCTGAAAGGTTGCAGGTGCATTGCACAGACCAAAAGGCATCCTCCTGTAGGCAAACACGCCAGAAGGGCAAGTGAATGCTGTTTTCTCTTGGTCCTGAGGATCTACTGCAATTTGGTTGTAACCTGAATAGCCATCCAAAAAGCAGTAATAATCATGGCCAGCTAGTCTTTCTAGCATTTGGTCTATGAATGGTAAAGGAAAATGATCCTTTCTGGTGGCTGTATTGAGCCTTCTGTAGTCAATACACATGCGCCACCCTGTGACTGTCCTTGTAGGAACCAGTTCATTTTTTTCATTATGAACCACTGTCATGCCTCCCTTTTTGGGAACAACTTGGACAGGGCTCACCCAGGGGCTATCAGAAATAGGATAAATAATCCCAGCCTCTAGTAATTTAGTGACCTCTTTCTGCACCACCTCCTTCATGGCAGGATTTAGCCTCCTCTGTGGTTGGACCACTGGTTTGGCATTATCCTCCAACAGGATCTTGTGCATGCATCTAGCTGGGCTAATACCCTTAAGATCACTTATGGACCACCCAAGAGCTGTCTTGTGTGTCCTTAGCACTTGAATCAGTGCTTCCTCTTCCTGTGAATTTAAAGCAGAGCTTATAATCACTGGAAAAGTGTCACCCTCTCCCAGAAATGCATATTTTAGGGATGGTGGTAGTGGTTTGAGTTCAGGCTTGGGAGGTTTATCCTCCTCCTGAGGAATTTTCGAAAATTCCTTTGCCTCCTCTAGTTCTTCTTGATCAGGCTGAGCATCTTTGAAGATGTCCTCAAGCTCTGATTCTAGGCTCTCAGCCATATTGATCTCTTCTACCAGAGAGTCAATAATGTCAGCGCCCATGCAGTCATTTGGTGTGTCTGGATGCTGCATGGCTTTTACAGCATTCAACTTGAACTCATCCTCATTGACCCTCAAGGTTACTTCCCCTTTTTGTACATCAATGAGAGTTCGTCCAGTTGCTAGGAAGGGTCTTCCTAGAATGAGAGTTGCACTCTTGTGCTCCTCCATTTCCAGCACCACAAAGTCAGTTGGAAAGGCAAATGGCCCAACCTTGACAATCATGTCCTCAATTATGCCTGATGGGTATTTAATGGAGCCATCAGCAAGTTGGAGGCATATCCGGGTTGGTTTGACTTCTCCAGTCAACCCAAGCTTTCTGATAGTGGATGCAGGTATTAGATTGATGCTTGCTCCAAGATCACATAGAGCTGTCTTAGTGCAAGCACCTTCTAATGTGCATGGTATCATAAAGCTTCCTGGATCTTGAAGCTTTTCTGGTAAGCTTTTTAATATGACTGCACTGCATTCCTCAGTGAGAAACACTTTTTCAGTTTCTCTCCAATCCTTCTTATGACTTAAGATTTCTTTCATGAACTTAGCATAAGAAGTTATTTGCTCAAGTGCCTCTGCAAACGGAATCTTTATTTCAAGAGTCCTTAGATAGTCTGCAAAGCGGGCAAATTGCTTATCCTGTTCCGCTTGGCGGAGTTTTTGAGGATAAGGCATCTTGGCTTTATATTCTTCAACCTTAGATGCTGCAGGTTTATTCCTTACAGAAGTGGTTGAAGAAGCCTTGTTAGAGGGATTACTGTCAGCACTCTCAGGTGTCTGATCTTCCCTTGGCGTTTGAACGCCAGGAATGGGTGAAGCTTGGGCGTTAAACGCCAACTTTTCCCCCTTTTCTGGCGTTTGAACGCCAGAACTGGGCAAGGAATGGGCGTTTAACGCCAACTTTCCTTCCCTTTCTGGCGTTTGAACGCCAATAACATTCCTCTCTGGGCTCTTACTGTCCTCAGAGGGATTTTGCACAGTGGTTTGGATGTCCTCTGTCAATTGTTCCTTGTTTGGCTTTTTACTCTTTTGAGCAGTGTTATTCAGGGTCTTCCCACTCCTCAATTGAACTGCTTGACATTCCTCTGTTATCTGTTTAGATAATTACTGTTTTGCTTGATTCAACTGCAGTTCTATGCTCTTGTTAGCAACTTTAGTTTCATAGAGCATCTCTTTAAAGTCTGCTAACTGTTCTGTCATCAGGAGCAATTGTTGATTAAGCTCAATTATCTGTTCTTGAGGACTAGGGTCAGTGACTACTGTCATGACTTCCTCTTTTGGAGAGAACTCATTGCTAGAATACAAATATTGGTTTCTAGCAACAGTGTCTATAAGCTCTTGAGCTTCTTCAATTGTCTTCCTCATGTGTATAGATCCACCAGCTGAGTGGTCTAAAGATATCTGAGCTTTTTCTGTAAGCCCATAGTAGAAAATGTCTAACTGTACCCACTCTGAAAACATTTCAGAGGGACATTTTCTGAGCATACCTCTATACCTCTCCCAGGCATTATAAAGGGATTCATCATCCTCTTGTTTAAAGCCTTGGATGTCCAGCCTTAACTGTGTCATCCTTTTAGGAGGGTAAAAATGATTCAGGAATTTGTCTGACAACTGTTTCCATGTCTTTATGCTTGCTGTAGGTTGGTTATTCAACCACCTTTTTGCCTGATCTTTTACAGCAAATGGAAACAGTAATAGTCTGTAGACATCCTGATCTACCTCTTTATCATGTACTGTGTCAGTAATTTGTAAAAACTGTGCCAGAAACTCAGTAGGTTCTTCCTGTGGAAGACCGGAATACTGGCAATTTTGCTGCACTATGATAATGAGTTGAGGATTTAGTTCAAAGCTGCTTGCTTTGATGGGAGGTGTACAGATGCTACTCCCATATGCAGCTGTAATGGGGTTAGCATATGACCCCAGAGTCCTCTTGGACTGATTGATCCCACTTAAGTCCATAATGGACAAAAGGGAAATGATAATGATTGCAAAGAGATAAATTTTGTTTGTTTGTTTTTTTTTTTTTGGAATTTACAAAAACAAGAATAAAACAAAATAAAATTAAAATAAAAATTCGAAAATCAAAAAGAAAATAAGATCAAAGCAAATTGAGAACTGAATCAATTAGTTAATTAAAAAGATTTTGAAAACAGCAATTAAAAAGATATGATTGAAAAATTTTTATGAAAAAGATTTGATTTTTAAAAAGAGGAAAGAGAAAAACAACAAAAAGACACCAAACTTAAAATTTTAGAAAATCAAACACAAAATTTTCGAAAATTTTTAAGGGAAAAACACAAAGAGGACACCAAACTTAGAATATGAAACTAGACTCAACTAAAAGACTCTAAACCAACAAAAATAAAACAGTCCTAATCTAAGCAACAAGATAAGCCGTCAGTTGTCCAAACTCAACAATCCCCGGCAACGGCGCCAAAAACTTGGTGCACGAAATTGCAATCACACTTTTGCAACTCCGCACAACTAACCAGCAAGTGTACTGGGTCGTCCAAGTAATACCTTGCGTGAGCAAGGGTCGATCCCACAGAGATTGTCGGCTTGAAGCAAGCTATGGTTATCTTGTAAATCTTAGTCAGGATATCAGAAATTATCAGGATTGATTGTGAAAAGCAAAAGAACATGAAATGATTACTTGTTTTGCAGTAATGGAGAATAGGTTGAGGTTTGGAGATGCTCCATCTTCTGAATCTCTGCTTTCCTACTGTCTTCTTCTTCAAGCACGCAAGTCTCCTTCCATGGCAAGCTATATGCAGGGTTTCACCGTTGTCAATGGCTACCTCCCATCCTCTCAGTGAAAGCGATTGCATATGCTCTGTCACAGCATAGCGGAATTCATCTGTCGGTTCTCAATCAGGCCGGAATAGAATCCAGTGATTCTTTTGCATCTGTCACTAACGCCCCGCCTTCAGGAGTTTGAAGCACGTCACAGTCATTCAGTCATTGAATCCTACTCAGAATACCACAGACAAGGTTTAGACCTTCCGGATTCTCTTGAATGCCGCCATCAGTCTAGCTTATACCACGAAGATTCCGATTAAAGAACCCAAGAGATAACTACTTAATCTAAGGTAGAACGGAGGTGGTTGTCAAGCACACGTTCATAGTTGAGAATGATGATGATTGTCACGGATCATCACATTCATCCGGATTAAGAACAAGTATTATCTTAGAATGGAAGCAAGCATGATTGAATGAGAAACAGTAGTAATTGCATTAATCCATCAAGACACAGCAGAGCTCCTCACCCCCAACCATGGGGTTTAGAGACTCATGCCGTGGAAGAAAACGTGTAAAAATGTCATGAGGTCATCCAAAGGTACTGATACAATGTCAAAAGATCCTATTAATAGTAAACTAGTAGCCTAGGGTGTACAGAAATGAGTAAATGACGTAAAAATCCACTTCTGGGTCCACTTGGTGTGTGCTTGGGCTGAGCAATGAAGCTTTTATGTGTAGAGACGTTTTCTGGAGTTAAACGCCAGTTCTCATGCCAGTTTGGGCGTTTAACTCCAAATTTTATGCCAGTTCCGGCGTTTAACGCTGGAATTTCTGAGGGAGACTTTGAGCGCCGGTTTGGGCCATCAAATCTTGGGCAAAGTATGGACTATCATATATTGCTGGAAGGCCCAGGATGTCTACTTTCCAATGCCGTTGAGAGCGCGCCAATTGGGCTTCTGTAGCTCCAGAAAATCCACTTCGAGTGCAGGGAGGTCAGAATCCAACAGCATCTGCAGTCCTTTTTGGTCTCGGAATCAGATTTTTGCTCAAGACCCTCAATTTCAGCCAAAAAATACCTGAAATCACAGAAAAACACACAAACTCATAGTAAAGTCCAGAAAAGTGAATTTTAGCTAAAAACTAATAAAAATATACTAAAAACTAACTAAATTATACTAAAAACACACTAAAAACAATGCCAAAAAGCATACAAATTATCCGCTCATCAATGTGTCTATATGCTATTAGGATATCAAACTGATATGTGTATCATACACATTCGTGAGCATGCATTTGGAACTCTAAGGAACTAAACTTGAGATATTGAGGCTAATCACCTAAATATCATTTAATTGGTGTGAACAAGGATTAAATGTTGTCTCACGGATCCAAGTGACGTGCCCGGAGGGAAAATCTTAGGACCGATTCTCGGGATGGAAGCTTGGGTGCTGGTATAAGCAATGTAGGTAAATACTATAGGTCTATGACCCTTACTAATTTCCTCAAGAGTGGCCCACCTCAGTTTAATGGAAATGCCAATGTGTTGGAAGTTGATCGGTGGTTTCGAGACGTGGAGAGGTTTTTGTACGCTCAGCATGTTCCTGAAGTACAGTCAGTGGAAATAGTGACCTATATGTTGGAGGGAGATGCTCAGAAGTGGTGGCAGGAGTTATGTCATACCTTGCAGGTGGAGCTAACAGATGTCCCTTGGAGTAGATTCAAGATAGAATTTTACTGGAAATATTTCTTGCATGCACATCGCACTGCAAAGGAGTTAGAGTTAATGCAGTTGAAGCAAAGGAATATGTTCGTTGCTGATTATACCTGTGAATTCAACAACATGTGCCGTTTCTCAAAAGTTTGTTAAGGAAATTCAGCCGACTATGAGGAGTGGATGTGTGCTTGATAAACCCCATTTGTAGGGTTTATCTTATGGTTCATTTAAGGGATTTTATGACCTTTTACCCATATTTATTCAATGAAATAGCATGGTTTCATGATTGTCTCCCAATTTGTGCTTAAGTGTGAAAATATGCTTTCTAGACCTTAAATTAGTTAATTTTAATTCACCTTTGATTCCACTAGATGTCTTGATTTGTTTGTTAAGTGATTTCAGGTTGAAAAGGGCTAGGAATGAATCAAAGGAGTGTAAGGCAAGCATACAAAGTGGAGAAGATCATGAAAAGCCAAAGAATTAAACTCGCCCATGGACGCGCGAGCGCACCAGGTGCTCACGCGCGCCTTGCGAATTACCCCATGGACGCGTACGCGTGCTGTGCGCGTATGCGTCGGTGCTGGTATATGATTTTTTAATGAAAACGTGGCCAGGGAAATTAGAAGGGTTGTGGGGCCCAATCCCAACCAACTTTGGCGCCAAAAATGCTATATAAAGCCAAGGATTAAAGAGCAAAGGGGGATTCCATCATTCACACTCATTAGTATTAGTTTAGAGTTAGTTTTAGAGAGAGAAGCTCTCACTTCTCTCTAGGATTAGGATTAGGATTAGGTTTAGTTCTTAGATCTAGGTTTTAATCTTTGCTCTCATCTACTTCTACCTTTCAATTCCTTGTTGTTACATTCATTCTTCTTCTATTCTTTTGTTGTATTTCCTTTATGTTGCTTCTATGTTTTGTTGTAGATCTACTCTTGTCTCTTCTATTTTCTTTCCATTCAATTCAAGGTAATTCATAATAATTGTGTTTCTTTTGATTGTTGTTATTAATTCTTTGCAATAATAGTTGTCGGATTTCATTCTAGTTGTCAAATTACTATGCTTTTCTTTTGTGCCTTCCAAGTGTTTGATAAAATGCTTGGTTGGATTTTAGTATAGATTTTGTTTCTCATGGCCTAGGTAGAGTAATTAGTGACTCTTGAGTTATCTAATTCCTTTGTTGATTGATAATTAGAAGTTGCTAATTGATTTGAATGCCTCTAAAGCTAGTCTTTCCTTTAGGAGTTGATTAGGACTTGAGGAATCAAATTGATTCATCCACTTGACTTTTCTCCATGGTTAGAGGTTAACTAAGATGTAGCAATGAACAATTTGTGGTCACAATTGAGGAGGATAACTAGGATAGGACTTCTAGTTCTCATATCTTTCCAAGCGCTTTGTTAGTTGTTAGTTTATTTTCTTTGCCATTTATATTTCTTGTCTAAAATCTCAAAAACCCCAAAATAACTCATAACCAATAACAAGACACTTTATTGTAATTTCTAGGGAGAACGACCCGAGGTTCAATACTTCGATTTATAAATTTAGGGGTTTATACTAGTGACAAACAAATTTTTGTATGAAAGGATTATTGTTGGTTTGAAAACTATACTTTACAACGAGATTTCATTTGTGAAATTCTAAACCGTCAAAAATCCATTCATCAGTGCTCAATATGAGAAAGGACTCGGGACAAATATCTTTAACTACGTGTATCCGCAAAAGCTAACAAATTTCACTGAATTGGTTAAAAAGAGCTAATTCGCAAAAGATTACTCCATAAAGTGGGTGATGCTATAGGAAGGCTATGGAGAAACTGCTCTAGACGAGCCGCATAGGGCCGGGCCAGGTGTATGTTATAAGTGCGGGAATCCGGGGCATATAGCTTGAGACTGTCCACACAGGAAACGCCAGGACGCAGCTCAATCCGATTCTCAGACCCGAGGTAACCAAGAAATACCAGTTGATTTTCGAACTTCCTTGCATATCATTAATATGTGATATTCATTCGTAATGCATGACAAGCATTGACTCGAACTTCTCCCCTGAAATGTAACTAGGTTTTCCTTCTTGTGTATTCTATTAGTTCTGTACAATTTTGGCTAATTGTATGCAAGGCTTTCTTTTGATTTCTTGTGAACACCATTCGTGTTACCGTTCGTCTCTTTGAACATAACATTTCCTTGGAAAATTAACTCGTATTGGATTTTGTGTCGCGCATAACTCTTAGATGCAATTATTAGAGTGTCAATCCTTTAGGGCAAGTCTTTTGAACATGAAAATGACCATTTAGGGAATTGCTACGATGCATTATTGGGGGACTTAAGATGCGTGCTGAAGCGACATCGTAGATCGTAGTAGATGACCTAAGCGAGAAATTTCTAAGAGATTCTAGGACGTTAATTCCAAAGGAGAAAATATTAGATGAGTTCAAGTTCTAAGTTGGAGAATAAGAGTGTGGAATGGAAGTGTCGGACTAAATCCATTGCCGGTTTATAATGTGGTATCGATGAGATACGGGACGCATAAAGAGACAATAAGGAGCCGCTAAAGATATTGAAGTCTGGTAAATAAAAGGGAATTAGGAAGAGATCTATATGCCTAATGCCAAAATAGAGATCGCAAAGTCGAGGACTAGGGTAGAAGATGGAGCTTCACAGAGTGCTAAATGCTCCTGTATTAATAAAAAAAATGGTTGCAGAGCATCGAATACGTTAGTTCATGAATTTAATAGACGAGATAACGGAGAAGAGCTACGCAAATTCAAGTTAACATTTTCACTATGAAAAGGCGACAGAAGAGTTATACGAACCAAGGAATTTCTAAACTCGTGAAGGTTACCTTAACAAGCTAGAATCAATGAGTGAGTCAAAATTAGGGGACTAAAACGGAAGTGTTTTAGGACTTGGATTAATGGCATGGATGGGCTTTTTCAGATTCGGAAGAGAATTAGGCCAGTGGCATATCAAGTAATTCTATCCCTACATCCCTCGAACTGGTAAGATGTATCACATCTCAGTTTCAGGAGTACACCTCTGATGCCATACACGTATTAGAACTTGAACCAGTGGAACTGAGAAAGGATCTAACGCTTCGAGTAACCTCAGTTAGGATATATAATAAGATACCATTGCTAAGCAGCTAGGCAGAGTAGATGTTATATTAGTAGAGGATGCTATAAGTGGAATTGGAAGTGGGAAACTACTTAGGAACTCATATTGAACAGGTGGAAGGACTACATACACCTCCTTTTAGATAACTGAATCTGAATTTTGACGGCAAAATTCCTAATTAGGTGGATAGGATATAAACACCGTAAAATTAGGGAATAATTAGTCAATAAATTGAATTTTAATTAGGAAAATTAAAAATGTAAATCTAATATTAAAATAAGATAGGACTCGTTAAAACGAGAATTTTGACACCAATTTCAAATAATTCGGCCCAAGATTGGGCCGAACAGGCCGAACCAGACCCAAAATGGGCCCAGGGCCCAATTCAGCCCATTAAGCCTTAAAGGAAGACAGCCCCCTTCTCCCTTCAACTTCATTCATGCTGAAACATTTCAGCAAAGGGGGAAGAGCTCTTAGCTTCACCAAAAACCCTTGGCTTTGATTAAATTCCAATAACTTTTAATCCGGAGCTTTGATCGCCGCACTGTTTGCAACCACGCGTCCGCAGTGACGAGCTCTACATAGCCCGATACCTTTCAAGGTGAGAAAATCATAATCTCAACTTCTATTCTCTCTTCTTCAGATCTGAAATGTTAGGGTTTTTGGTGCATTTAGAACTTGGTTAAGTTGATGTTATAGGATCAAATTGAGTTGAGGAATGAGTGGGCTTTGGTTTGATTGAGGCACATACAAGGTAAGGTCCATCATCCCTAGCCAAATTTTGGTTCTAGTATGTTAAATTGAGAATTTTGACTATGTATGGTGATATATATGAAATTAGGTGTATGTATGTATATGTTGGAGCTTGAATTGTGAGCCTTGGAGCTTGGTGGAGGTTGGGTGCTTATGCCTTGGTGATTTTTGGAGTTTTGAGGCTGTGTTTGGCTTTGAACAATACATGAAAAAGCGGCCAAGGTATAGTTTAGGTTTTGCGTATTTAATATGTGATGCCTTGTGAAAATTTAGTCTAGATGACCATAGGATAAGATGGAGTGTTTGTTTACGCTAATGATAGTAGCCTTGATGAAAATTGATAAATTATGATGACTTATTATGGATAATTGTGTATTGTTAAATGTTTGATGTTGGGTTATTCGGAGAAGAAAGTGAATTAAATTGTGAAAGTTAATATATATATATATAGTGAGCTAAGCGTATGTTGATTGGGATTGCCTAATTGATTATAATATGCTAATTGTCATAATTGATATCTGTATTCTACCTGTGCTTGCTTTGTCTGCTTGCTTTGTCTCTGCTAAATCATTGAATGATGGAGGTGCGGAGGAAAGGCTGAAATGGTTGGGTGTTAGGTTTAAAGTAAGTAAGAAAGCTTTGGATTCTTAGGTCGCCTACCCCTTTTATGGCTTCTGCTTAGAGTTTAAGTTTTATAACTATATGTTGGAGTTCTAGGATTGCCTCTGGCATTCCTAGGACCTTATTTATTTTACGCGTGGCACCTTTACTATGCTGAGAACATCCAGTTCTCACCCCATACTGTGTTGTTATTTTCAGATCAGGTCGAAAGACTCCTTGCTAGGCGTCTAGATTTCTGAAGCAGAGTAGTTCATGGGGTATTTTGGTTTGACAGCTTATGTATATATGTACTTAGTTACTTAGCTTTCTCTCCAAGCAACTTGATTATTTTTTTCTCATAGAGGTTACATGAGATTTAGGACTTTATTTCTGTATTTTGGGTATTTTGGGATACTTGAATATATATGTAAATATTCTCCGGCCAGCCTTGTCTTTGCAGGCTGAGTTAGGAGCTAGTTTCACTGTATTTTTGACTCCCTTTTCGTTCTTCGGCCTATTTATATCATAAACCTTTAGGTTTCTTAGCACGCAAATAATTCCATTTTCTGAATGCTGTGTTTTTTTACTTTGTGATTTTGTTTTACCCGTTTTCAAGGCTCCTAGTTAAGAATCTATTTCCCTATTATTATATATATATATTTTAATTTTTAGATGTCGTTATACCTAACTATCCCAGTCTTATGACTTAAGCATAAGATTAAGTATGGTAGGGTATTACACAAAACAAAATCACTTTTTTGTTTGTTTTTACAAGAATACATACAGAACCTCCCTTTAAAATTTGACTTCACCATCCTTACGATCTCCCTCACTTTTATAGTTTCTCGACAGTTTACCAACCTTTCATCACACTTAATCACCATCATACCAACACCAGAATCAATTATCATTCACTTAGAGTATGCAGTGAAGCATAGTCACTCCATTCCGAAGGCTCTAACAAGAATGAACTGCTCTGATACCATAATGTAACACCATAGCTTTTAGTACCTAATGATCGTACTAAACGTTTAGGCGTTACTTACCTCAAGCCCTTTTTATTTTGCACTATCTTTATTTAATATTGAGCCTTCGCAAATATTAATCGGAATTTTAATCAAGAAAATGAAAAGTCTTTACTTTAAAACTCTTAATCACAAAAATATATATACTGACATAGCAATATATACATAGACTTATTCCAAGATTCTCAAATACAAGTCCTACGCCTCTAAAAATCAAAGACAATAAATGGCGAGGGGAAAGTCTAAGGCTAAACCAACTATATAAAATACGGATACATATTTACATATAGCTCCGATGTTCAGTCGCAGCTCCGCGCCAAGGACTCCTGAACCTGTGCTTAAAGGGAAATCTGTAGGGGGATGAGAACGTCGTCCTCGCATGTTTTCAGTAGGGAAAGTGAATGCCGTAAAATTAATGAACAAAATGCGAATAAATGACTTTACTCGGTAAAAATATTCTTTTATCAAGCCTTTGAAAATAATTTTTAATTTTACTTTAGAAAACTAATTGCTTCCTTTAAAATTTCTGAACTTAAACCAAAACTCATTCACAACATTAATTCTTAATTACTTTAATACATAAACTAATAGTACCAGAGACCCAATTGAACACACAAGCAAGGCAGAATAAGATAACCAGCACAATCATAGAGAAAATTAAACAAGCAAAACATAATCAAATACAAATGCGCAAACAATATAATACATGTCTGTCCTAAGCAGGCCATGAGCTCACGCGTCGGTTGTTTACCCACAACCCGACGTTACTCAGGGCGAACCCCAAATATGGTTTCTTTACCGTGTCAGTCAGGCACAATTATCATCATGGGTATGTCAGTTAGGATATCTTGGCATCACGGTAGAAACAGGCTATCAGTTAGGCGATCATTCTCGCATTAGCAAACTTAAGCTATCCGTTAGGCGGGCACTTTCACATTAGCAATTTAGCACAAAGGCCCATTCAATACATCATATGCAATCAGTTAGGCACACATTTCCGCATTGGCAATCTTAGACTATCAGTCAGGCAGGAACTTCCGTATTAGCACATTGGCATAAAGGCCATTCAGTCAGAGACTTTTCATTCTCTTTCTCTTTATTATGCCTCCACATCACCAATTACATACACACAACTCCGCATCACCTACATTATTAAATATACCTCTACATCACCACTTAATTGCACATACCTCCACATCACTAATTGATCAATCACTCTTACCTCCATATCACCACATAGGTATACTTTCAGCCTTAGCGTTAAAACCTTTAATTTCCATATACCCAAACTTCTTTAACATTTAATTGAAGAAAAAATCATTTTCTTAATAAAAGACCTCAAAAGAAAATGATTTTCTTTACAAATTAAAATCATAGCATAATTTACTCTTTTCTTATCAAATCAAAAATAAATAATATAATTATTAAATTCAACTTTCTTTTAGTTAAAGCTTTAAAAAAAGCCTTGGAGTTTTATAAAATTTCTGCAATATTTTCTCTAAAAATTTGGGCTTTGTGACCCTTCAAGGGATCCAACCAAACCATTTCTCAAATTTTTCAGATAGCAAATAATGTTTAGTAATTAAAATGCTTTCTTTGAAGCTAAGCCATTTTCTATTTTAATAAATTTCAGCTCCTTTCAGTTCTTTTGTTATTGAATCAAACTAAGAATTACTAATACATCAAACCAATATTTTCACAACCTTTTCTCAACGGTTTCAAAACCCAAGTCACTTCTTAATATAAATTTATAACTCAAACTTTGAATACAAAACCCTTTTCTCAATACGAGTAAATATGCAACCAGATCTTTTTCAACATAGGATCATTTACTCAAAATATGTTTATAAATCAGATTTCCAATACAAGATCATTTCTTAATATAACTATATATATATATTAGATGTCCCGGAGTGGATCAAGGAGGGAAAGGGGAAGAAGGGTAGTGGAGTAGGGAAATGTCAGAATTATGTATGCAGATGCAAGAACAATAAAGTAAATATGAAGTTAGATGCGGCGGTAGTCCGCACGCATATGCAGAGGTATGATGTTAGATGTGGCGGTAGTCCGCACACATATGCAGATGCAGAAATATAAATATGAAAACACAGAAATTGAAGGACTGAATTAAAGTTTTATTGAAAGATTGAAAAGAAAGAAGAATAGATGGAGAGCTTACAAGGGATCTCTCAAAGCTTCTCTCACTAACTTCTCTCTATGTTTGTCAAAACTGAAGGGTCCCTCACAATGAGAACGAGGCCTCCTTTTATAATTGGAGATTCTACTGTTTCTACATTATAGGTGAAGATAACCGGTACTATTTCTACAGTACAAGTTGATACTTATTATAAATTTTTTGATCATATAAAATTTGAGATTAAAGATTAATCCTCTCCTAGATCAATTCCAAAGCAGTCGTCTTCATTCTAGTTATAACCACTTGAAGATTCTGCTGACGAAATAGGATCCTCTTTGTGTTTCTTATCTTCTTCAATCATTTGCATAATTTGTTGAAGATGTTTTGCTAGAGTTTCTTTTGATTGAGCTCCTGCGAGGGCTGCAGCAATTTGGGCTTTTTGACTGAGAAACAAAGCCATTTCTGGATCCAAAATCTTCTGACTATCGGGATTGGATTTGAATCATTCTCTGACCTTTTCTGGGTAGGCCATTGATGAATCAAATTGAGGCCACCATTTGACATAATCATGCCTTTGCAGGATTGGAAATGATTTGGGGTGGTCTGGTTTAGCACACTTGTATTGCCATAAGAATACCCATGCCAATGAAAAAGTTGAAAAGAATTTTAACATTACAGGAATACATGTTTCTTGACTGTTAAATTTTGATTAAAAAAGCTTATACCCTTCATCCGTAGGTGAAGGTAGAATTTCTGGGATTGGCCCAAAGAAGTCCCACCATTGGTAGAACTAGTTTGGAAAAACATAATTGATTTTTCTTTTAAAATATATTAACCATGAATGTCTGTGCTAAGTATTTTGGAACCAAAATACTTTAGTCTAGGCCTCCATGTAGTCCTAATAATTAAAACCCATTGGGTCATAATTTTGAGAAAATTTTTGAATTTTATTTAGATTGTTCCCAAATTGCTTTGGGGACAAAATTCTGAAGATTTGGATGGTTGAATGGGTTATAAGATCAGGATTAGTTTTGTTTTTATAATGTTTAATAGCTACTGAGTTAGTATATATTAAGATGAATTTGTAAAATTGGTGGGTCTTGTTGGGTGCCAAAGGCCTGAAGTGGAATCTGGTGGGAAAAATCTTTAGGATGACTGTCTGGTGAGCTATCCCATAATTCGGGCTCCATATGGATAATGTTTGAGGGTTTGTTTGTGGGCCTGTAATTAGTTTGGGCCTTTTGTGTCTTCGTGGTGATTAGGGATGTTTGGGGTGTTTGGATAATAGCTTTTTCTTTTGGTCTTTGTATGACTATTTTTTGGTTAGCCATTTGGGATATCAGTTGTGTTAAGTCAATTTCTTCATCTAACTCACTACAAATGTCAGCCCAGGTTTTTTTGGTAAGTTTTGAAAGGCCTTGGTCCTATAAAGCTAGGAGGGTTTCAATTGGGAAGGCGTAGTTTTCTTTAGTTTGTTTGGACTGGTTGATTGTTGGCTCAACTGGTTGTTGGGCTGGGCTTTTGGAGGATTGTTGGGTAGGTTGTTGGGTAGATGACCCAGTTGGGGTGCTAGACCCTAATTTTTTGATTGGCCCAGGTAGGGCTAGTCGAACGCCTCTGCCTCTAGTAGAGGCTAAAGCTGCCTTTTTAGGCATTATCGTATCCTTGCTTGTCTCCCTGCAAATATTCACGTATGAGAAAGTCAAGGAGAGAATTTGAGTTACCCTTGATGTTCTCAATATCAAAATCAAAAGCACTTAAAATGGCTTGCCATCTGGCAAAAAATTGTTTTGATGTGAGATTTTTAACATCATTTTGTAAAACTTCTTTGGCTAATTTACAATCAACTCGGACTAAAAATTTTTAATTCAGTAAGTCAGATTGAAATTTTGTAATGCATAAAACTATGGCTAAAATTTCTTTTTTGATTGTGGAATAGTTTTGTTGAGTGCTATTCCAATGTTTGGATGTAAATGCAATGATGCATTCTTCATCATGTAATTTTTATTTTGGGATACCCCCATATCCTAAATCTGATGCATCTGTTTCTACTATCTTAAATGCATAAGGAACAGGTAGGTAAAGACAAGGAAGATTGTGGACCTTGGTTTTAAGAAATCTGATAATATCAGAATGCTTATTTGTCCATGGCGGAGGATTTTTCTTGAGCCTATCATGGAGAGGCTTGATGAGGTTGTTAAGGTTTGGGATGAAATCTGATACATAATTGAGACATCCTAAGAACCTCTAAAGTTGAGGTTTATCAAGGATATAATCTGGAAACTTTTCTGCAAACAAAATTGATCTTTCAATTGGAGTTATTGTTCCTTGGAAAATGATATGACCAAGAAAGCGGATTTTTGTCTGAAAAAGAACAATTTTCGATTTAGAAACAGCAAGTCCATTTTTTTGGATGATGTACATAAAAGTTTTAACATGTTTGAAATGTTCATCCAAAGTGTGGGAGAAGATTAAGACATCATCAATATAAACGATTGCAAAGTTTGAGTATGGGTTGAAAACGTCGTTCATGATTTTCTGAAATTCGGAAGGGGCATTTTTTCAGACCAAAAGGCATTACATTCCATTCATATTGACCGAATGGAACTGTAAATGGTGTTTTATATCGGTCTGATTCTGTGATTTGGATCTGCCAAAAACTGGACTTCATATCAAATTTTGAAAAAATGTTTGCTGAGTTCAACCTATTAAGCAAATCTTTTTTGTTTGGGATAGGGTAACGTATCCATTGTAAAGCTTGGTTCAAATGTTTGTAATTGATGACAAGTCTGGGATTTCCTCATTCTATCTTAACTTGTTCATTAACATAAAAAGCAGAGCAAGACCAAGGGCTCTTGCTAGGGCAAATTAATCCTTTATCCAAAAGATCTTTAATTTCTTTTTGGCAATGCTGCAAAAGCTGCTCATTCATTTGAATGGGGCGGGCTTTTGTAGGGATTTTTGATTCTTTGAAATCCTTTTCATAGGGAAGATCAACAATGTGTTCTTTCCTATTCCAGAAGGCATGAGGCAAATCAGAACAAATAGAATTTTCAATTTGATTTGAAAGATTCTTTATTTTTTCTTGAATTTTTGGTTGAGCAAGTTGTGATTCAAGGGTTTTGAAAGAGATTTCTTCTTTTAAAAAGCAAATCTGTTTTGTTTTGGATTCAATTAGATTTAGGGATTTTTGCTTAGGTGAGTCAAGGAACTCAAAGAAAGTTACCTGTCCTCCCACAAAAGAGGTAAGACCAGAAGAATCTGCCAGATATGGAAACAAAAGGATTATGAAAGTTGTCCCCAAGACTACATCATTTTTGATATCCATTGCTATGATGAAATTGGTGGGAATCTTAAGATTACCCTTTTCAACAAAAGCATCGGTTAGCTTCAATTTGGTATTTAGTCTTTCACCCGTTATAGAGCTAAGACTTTCAGTAGACTTTTCAAAATATTTTGTGGGGATCAGACCTTCCTTAATACAATTTGAATATGCACCTGAGTCAAAGAGTGCAATTGTTTCTAGAACGAAATCTTTAACGACAATTCGGATATGAACACGATGTTTCATAAAAGAGAACACATTTATTATTCTCAAGATTTCCTTTCCATCATTGTCGTTAGGAATTTCATTTTGTTGTCTTTTAGAACACATTGTTTGGTCTAAAAGATGATCAAGTTCTTCATCCTCAGACTCTTCTTGTTGTATAATTTGCGAGAGAATGAGTTGATGATTATCTTGATTTATTTTGATTTCCTGGATTTCTCTTTTAAGATTGTTAACCTCAGATTGGAGGTCTTGAATGGTTATGGGACGAATAACTTGTTTTTCTAATTTTTTGAAAATAGATTTGACATCAAATTTATTGCTAAGGACCAAATTTTTGGGTTTTTTCTCTTTTTGTAAAGATCCTTTTAGTTTCAAAAGGAAGTCTTTCTTTTGTTCTGGATTGTCAATAGCCTCTATAACATCAAATAAGAGATCTTGATCTTTGGATAAAACATTAATTTGCTTGACATCTGAATCTGAGGATGACTCAATATCATCAACTTGGATGTTGTTGATATTATCATCCGAAGATTCTGGTCCAGAGTCATTATCTGAACTATCGATCATAAGATTATTAAACTATTCCTTGATCTGAGGATCAAGGTTCGTATTATTAATCTTTCCTTTTAACCGACAATATTTGCTAACATGTCCAGGTTTTTTACATGTATAACAAATAATGGGGTTTTTCTTTTGGAAACCTTTTTCATTTTTAAGGTTTTGAAAACCTTTTCTGGATCTTCTGAAATTCTTTTCAGGATTAGGTTTAAAAACTTTTCGATTGGATGGTCTTTTAGATTTCCTTGGATGACAAGTAGGAAGACCAAATTGTTCACAGAAAGTTCCCAGATCGATACGATTTTGGGTTTTCTCACGAGCAAGTTGCCTTTGGATTTTATCATCTTACCAAATCATTAGGACAACCTTTTGGATGAAAGAAATGAGTTGGCCATAACTTAACTCATCATAGGGTATTATCCCGTCTGGGGTTAAGCTACGAATTTTGTCCCTTACTTTATCTCCCAGGGATTTGGGGAGTTCAGCAAGGAACTTTTCTTTCCAGAAAGGTTGTGGACTGTCTTCTCTGGTATAGACCCTAGTAAGAAAGGTGTCCTTATACCATCGAAAATCAGACAAAGTTTTACATCTGAGATTGGAAAGTCGCTTAGCAGATCGGTCTTTCCAAAGAGATGGATCACCTATGAAGTGGCTTGCTATGGTAAAGTTTAAGGTATTGACAGCATCGGGGATAGGTTCCCTGTCGTCTCCAATGATGGGTTCGTTCTATTCATTGACTTTTACAGCAGAAAAGATTGAGTGTTTTTGGTTATCAAAATGGTAGTTATCCCACCATCCCTTGAGTTGGCCACTGAACCCGGAAACAATAACATTGGCTATTGCTTCTTTAGAAGTTTCATGGGCTGCTTGATAGGCTGTGCCTACTATTGTCATATGCTGAAGCATACTCATGATATTAAATTTGGTTTTACCGTCTATGTTTCATTCATAGACATTATTGGCATTGAAGCTGACAAAACCTAGTTCTCATTCTTTGAGAGCTAGATCTAGAGCAGATATTTGATTATAACCATATGCCGAGGGTTTAGTTAAACCCTTCCACTTGGTTAGAGAGTTGGTCATAATAGGGCTGACCTTGAGGGAGGACTTGACAGAATCATCACTTTGCTCGGAGCAAGATTCATTGGACTCATGACCGAGGGCATTAATGGCCTTGGATGAGCGTGTTTGATTCATTGGAGTCATTGATCTGTAGCAGTAAGACCCTTGAGTTCCTTTTATTGAGAAACCCCTTTTTAAACCTTTCAAAATGAGTAGCAGAGCAACGCAAAGTCTTAAAACCTCCATTTTGAAACAACAATCTGGTGATTCAGAAGTTATTCAAAAGATTGACCAACTTTTAAATCGTTTCGCCTAGCCCTACCTGGGCCAATCAGTAAATCAGGGTCTAGCACCCCAACTGGGTCATCTACCCAACAACCTACCCAACAATCCTCCAAAAGCCTAGCCCAACAACCAGTTGAGCTAACAATCAACCAGTCCAAACAATCTAAAGAAGACTACGCCTTCCCAATCGAAACCCTCCTGGCTCTACAGGACCAAGGCCTTACAAAACTTACCAAAAAAACTTGGGCTGACATTTGTAGTGAGTCAGATGAAGAAATTGACTTAACACAAATGATATCACAAATGGCTAACAAAAAAATAGTCATATAAAGACCAAAAGAAAAAGCTATTATCCAAACACCCCAAATATCCTCAATCACCACGAAGACACAAAGGGCCCAAACTAATTATAGGCCCACAAACGAAACCTCAAACAGAGTCATCCCAAAGATTTTTTCCACCGGATTTCACTTCAGGCCTTTGGCACCCAATAAAACTCGCCAATTCTACGAATTTATCTTAATAGATATTGACTCAGTAGCTATTAAACATTATAAAGATAAAACCAATCCAGATCTTATAACCCATTCAACCATCCAAATCCTCAGAATTTTATCCCCAAGGTAATTTAGGAACAATCTAAATAAAATTCAAAAATTTTCTCAAAATTATGACCCAATGGGTTTTAATTATTGGGACTACATGGAAGCCTGGACTAAAGTATTTTGGTTCCAAAATACTCAGCACAGACATTCATGGTTAATATATTTTAAAAAAAAAAAACAATCATGTTTTTCCAAACTGGTTCTACCAATGGTGGGACTTCTTTGGGCCAATCCCAGAAATTCTACCCTCACTTACGGATGAAGGGTATAAACTTTTTCAATCAAAATTTAATAGTTAGGAAACATGTATTCCTGTAATGCTAAAATTCTTTTCAACTTTTTCATTGGCATGGGTATTCTCATGGTAATACAAGTATGCTAAACCAGACCACCCCAAATCATTTCCAATCCTGCAAAGGCATGGTTATGTCAAATGGTGGCCTCAATTTGATTCATCAATGGCTTACCCAGAAAAGGTCAGAGAATGGTTCAAATCCAATCCTGATAGTCAGAAGATTTCAGATCCAGAAACGGCTTTGTTTCTCAATCAAAAAGCCCAAATTGCTGCAGCCCTCGCAGGAGCTCAATCAAAAGAATCTCTAGCAAAACATCTTCAAAAAATTATGGAAATGATTGAAGAAGATAAAAAACACAAAGAGGATCCTATTTCGTCAGTAGAATCTTCAAGTGGTTATAACCAGAATGAAGACGACTGCTTTGGAATTGATCTAGAAGAGGATTAATCTTTAATCTCGAATTTTATGTGATCAAAAAATTTATAATAAGTATCAACTTGTACTGTAGAAATAGTATCGGTTATGTTCACCTGTACTGTAGAAATAGTAGAATCTCGAATTATAAAAGGAGGCCTCGTTCTCATTCTGAGGCACCCTTCAGTTTTTACAAACACAGGGAGAAGTTAGTGAGAGAAGCTCTGAGAGATCCTTTGTAAGCTCTCCAGATATTCTTCTTTCTTTTCAATCTTTCAACAAAACTTTAATTCAGTCCTTCAGTTTCTGTGTTTTCATATTTATATTTCTGCATCTGCATATGTGTGCGGACTACCACCACATCTAACATCATACTAACCTTCATATGCGTGCGGACTACCGCCGCATCTAACTTCATATTTACTTTATTGTTCTTGCATCTGCATACATAATTCTGACATTTCCCTACTCTACTACCCTTCTTCCCTCCTTGATCCACACCGGGACATCTGGTATATATATATATATATATATATCAGGTTTACAAAACAAAATCCCTTTTTCGTTGGTTTTTACAAGAATATGGACAGAACCTCCCTTTAAAATTTGACTTTACCATCCTTATGGGCTCCCTCACTTTTATAATTTCTCGACAGTTTACCAACCATTCATCACACTTAATCACCATCATACCAACACCAGAATCAATTATCTTTCACTTTCACAACCATAAGTTCTAGTTTCAATGACAATCTTAATTCAAACTCAATTCATATTTCAATTTAACAGGCAATACCAAATTTATCAACATTCACAATCACATACAATACAACCAATTCTCATCAATTAGGCATACAAAATACGTATAAATTATTTGCAATTACTCAATAAGTTTTTAGGCATTCTTAAATTAAAAACTGTTAATTTTAAAACAAAATTCCTACCTCCGTATGAAAACAAAATAATAGAAATTCCAGAGAAACTTTCTGACCGAGCTGCTGAAGAAGAAAACATCAGTAATTGTCTATAACTTCTAGAACTCCAATTGGATGAACTCAAGGGGAAAAGGAGCTACGTCACCATCAACTTTTACCGGACAAAAGTAACACCAACACATACAGGAGAAGGATACGAATACTTATACCAGATTAGATTTTTTATTGGAGTTACGAATCACAAGAAATTGAAGCCGGAAGTTCAAAGGTTCCATGGTTTTTCCTTTTCTCTTTCTCACGGACTTTCTCTTTTCTTTTCTTTAGGTTCATGTTTGATGACAAATGAAGAAAAGTGAAGATGAATAATAATAATTCTTGATTAAGTGGCATTAGTTTATTAAATGAAAGGACATGTGTCATAATTATATATATGTATATATGTGTATAAGCCACACTTCTTATTTCTTTACTTATGCCTTCGATGAACGAAAGAAAAGGAAATGAGATTGTATGAGGATTAAGGTGCATCTCATGTTTTTATATATATATATATATATATATATATATATATATATATATATATATATATATATATATATATATATATATATATATATATATATCCACATTTGGCTTTTTTTTTATCTTTCCTTTAGTTTTCTTAAGGTATCGGCCAAAAGAAGAAGAAAAAGATGATGATGATGATAAAAATTAATTTAAATTTTTGTCTATCAAAATAATTTTTAACAAATAATTCAAACTAATAGAATAAATCATAATTAAATTAAACATCAATAATCATAAAATTCTATTTAATTATTTTTGTTAAAAATAGTTTTCTTAAAAATAAAATCTCAATATAATATAATAACTCATAAATAACTAATTATTTAATTTTCAAAAATCCGGGGTATTACAAAAGCCACTTGATACGCCATGGAACCGATCCTCTTCAAGATTTCAAATGGACCAATGTATCGAGGATTTTTAAATTCTTTATCTTAGTTGCTCGTTTATCAAAATAATTTTTAACAAATAATTCAAACTAATAGAATAAATCATAATTAAATTAAACATCAATAATCATAAAATTCTATTTAATTATTTTTGTTAAAAATAGTTTTCTTAAAAATAAAATCTCAATATAATATAATAACTCATAAATAACTAATTATTTAATTTTCAAAAATTCGGGGTGTTACAAAAGCCACTTGATACGCCATGGAACCGATCCTCTTCAAGATTTCAAATGGACCAATGTATCGAGGATTTTTAAATTCTTTATCTTAGTTGCTCGTTTATCAAAATAATTTTTAACAAATAATTCAAACTAATAGAATAAATCATAATTAAATTAAACATCAATAATCATAAAATTCTATTTAATTATTTTTGTTAAAAATAGTTTTCTTAAAAATAAAATCTCAATATAATATAATAACTCATAAATAACTAATTATTTAATTTTCAAAAATCCGGGGTGTTACAAAAGCCACTTGATACGCCATGGAACCGATCCTCTTCAAGATTTCAAATAGACCAATGTATCGAGGATTTTTAAATTCTTTATCTTAGTTGCTCGTCTAATGTCCATCGTGCGAGTAACTCTCAGGAACACATGCTCACCTTCTTCAAAATCTAACGGATTTCTCCATCATCTCTGCTACCAATTCAGGACCTAACATACTTAATTCTCTAGGTTCATACCAACACAAAGGTGATTGGCACTTCTGTCCATACAATGCTTCATAAGGAGTCATCTCTATGCTCACATGATAACTGTTGTTATAGAAAACTCCACTAATAGCATATACATATCCCAACTTTTGGGTTGATCCGACATGCACACTCTTAACATATCCTCTAAGGTCTAAATCGTTCTTTCTGAATGTCCATCCATTTGTGAATGATAAGCAGTACTCAAACACAATCATGTACTGGATGCCTTCTAAAAGGCTCCCCAAAACCTTGAAGTGAAACAAGAATCACGATCTGATACAATTGTAGTTAGCACTCAATGTAATTTCACAATTTCCTTAATATACACTCTCGCTAAACATCCTTTTCAAGTCGTGATACATCATAATGACTCCTGGATGAATTGAAAATCCATTTTTATGAGCTTCAGATAATATCTCACTTCACAAGTTTCCCACACTTAGTATGCGAATTCTCTCCTTGTATCTCCAAATTCCTTCTACATCCTTCTTAAACCCATTTTAGGTAACTCTTAACTCTCTTGTGCTTTCTGAATTTCAGTCTTAAAGTCACTCGTGGTTTACAATTGGTTCAAACTCACACCTTCGGCCCCATCCTCCACTCCTAACCTCAAACTCGCAAACTTGCTTAACAACTACTCTTCCTTGAGCATCATCCATGCCACACTCAAAGACTTCTTACTCAAGGCATCTACTACCAGATTTCCCTTTCCAAGATGATAGTTCAAGTCAAAATTATAGTACTTCAACAACTCAATCCACCTTATCTGCCTTATGTTTATCTCCTTTTGATAAAAAACATACTCCAAACTCTTGTAGTCGGAGAAATCCTTAAACTTTACCCTGTACAGATAGTTCTTTCATATTTTCAAAGCAAACACCACAACCGCTAATTCCAAGTCATGCATCGAATATGCGGTCTCAGTTGTCGTGAGGCATAAGCCACCACGTTTCGATGTTGCATCAACACGCAATCCAAACCCTTTAATGACGCATCACAATAAACTTCAAACGATTCATTTGGCTTAGGCAGAAGTTAACCTTTCTTTCAAGGTTTGCAAACCTTCTGCGTGCGTTTGGTTGGTGTCTTTGGACACTAAAAACATGGACACGGTGGCACATATCCACTGTTTGTTTGTTGAGACACAAATTTATGATGGTCACAGTAGTGATGGGTAGAAATCAGATTCCAACACAAACTAACCAGCAAGTGTACTTGGTCGCATCAAGTAGTAATTACTCACAAGAGTGAGGTCGATCCCACAGAGATTGATGGATTGAGCAATTTTAGTTATGTGATGAATTTAGTTAAGTAGACATTTCATGATTTGAGTGAATTGTGATCAACAGAAGCTAAATTGCATGGAAATAAAAGGGAGAGGGTAAATTGACAGTAAAGTAAAGTGCAGAAGAAATAAAAGAGCTGAAACTTAAATTGTAAGAAAAGTAAATTACAGAAACTTAAAGTGCAAGAAATGTAAATGGCTAAATCTAAACTGCTGGGAAAACTTAAATTGCTTGAAGATTAAAGGGATTTGGGAGCTGGGGTTCAGAATTAAGCAAGAGAAATGCAAACTAAAGTAAATCAGAAAGCTGTGAAGTAAAGAAATTTAGTTCAGTGTCAAACAAAAAATGGAAAATTACTTGAAGAAGCAAAACAAAAGTAGCTGAGCTCAATTATGAAATTCTCCAAGAGAAATTGAAGATCCAAGAAAAGCAATGAGACTAGAAAGCAGATCTAGATCTCAATTCTTCTCTTGATCAAACAGAAACTCAATTGCAGAAGAAATGTAAATGAAGACAGTGAATAAAACTCAGATCCAATTCTTCAATTATCAGAATTATGCAGAAAAGGACTGATGAGCGGATAATTTATACGCTTTTTGGCATTGTTTTTAGGTAGTTTCTAGTATATTTTAGTTACTTTTTAGTATATTTTTATTAGTTTTTATGCAAAAATCATATTTCTAGACTTTAGTATAAGTTTGTGTGTTTTTCTGTGATTTCAGGTATTTTCTGGCTGAAATTGAGGGACCTGAGCAAAAATCTGATTCAGAGGCTAAGAAAAGACTGTAGATGATGTTGGATTTTGACCCTCCTGCACTCGAAGTAGATTTTCTTGAGCTATAGAAGCCCAATTGGCGCGCCCTCAATTGCGTTGGAAAGTAGACATCTTGGGCTTTTCAGCAATGTATAATAGTTCATACTTTGCTCGAGATTGGATGGCCCAAACTGGCATCCAAATGCCCACTAGAGACCCTTTTCTGGCATAAAACGCCGAAACTGGCACCAGAACTGGCGTTTAATGCCAAGGATGGCCTATGCATATGAAAGCTTCAAAGCTCAGCCCAAACACACACCAAGTGGGCCCCGGAAGTGGATTTTTGCACTATTTACTGATTTTTTGTAAACCCTAATAACTAGTTTAGTATAAAAAGCACTTTTGACTATTGTATTTAGGTCTTTTTGGAACCCTTGAGCTTTATGATCATCTTTGGGGAGGCTGGCAATTTGGCCATGCCTAGACTTCTTTCTCGTATGTATTTTCAATGGTGGAGTTTCTACACCTCATAGATTAAGGTGAGGAGCTCTGCTGTTCCTCATGAATTAATGCAAGTACTATTATTTTTTCCTTTAATTCATGCCTAATTCTTCTCCAAGATATACTCTTGTACTTAATTCAGTTAAGTTAGACTGAAGGGGTAACCCGTGACAATCACCCACTACCTTCAGTACTCGCTTAGCCAAAATCCACATGCCTGACAACCACAAAGCAGTCTACATGATGTTCAATGTAGTCATTGGATGCCAGCCGGAGTATACTCTCTTGGGTCTCCAATCCACGGATATGCATCGTCTCTCCTGACAACAGAGCATCCGACCCCATGATTAGGATCTTTGTGGTATAGGCTAGAATCAATAGACAGCATTCTTGAGATCCGGAAAGTCTAAACCTTGTCTGTGGTATTCCGAGCAGGATCTGGGAAGGGATGACAATGAGGAGCTTCAAACTCGCGAATGTTGGGCGCAGTGACAATGTGCAAAAGGATCAATGGATCTTATTCTAACACAAGTGAGAACCAACAGAGGATTAGCCCTGCGGTAGCTGTACTTGGTATTTTTCATCCGAGACGAGAAATCCGACAGTTGATTATCTATACAGAGAACGTAGCCGAACCATTTTCACTGAGAGGATCATACAGCTTGCCATGGAAGGGAGGACGCATGATTGGATGAAGACAATAGGAAAGCAGAGGTTTAGAAGCGACAAAGCATCTCTAAACGCTTATCTGAAATTCCCACCAATGAATTACATAAGAATCTTTATGTTATTTTCCATTTTATTTATGAAAACCCCATAAGCATTTGAATCCGCCTGACTGAGATTTACAAGATGACCATAGCTTGCTTCAAGCTGTAAATCTTCGTGGGATCGACCCTTGCTCACGTAAGGTATTACTTGGACGACCTAGTGCACTTGCTGGTTAGTTGTGCAGAGTTGTGAAAAGTGTGATCACAATTTTGTGCACCAAGTTTTTGGCACCGTTGCTGGGGATTGTTCGAGTTTGGACAACTGACCATTTATCTTGTTACTTAGATTGGGTAATTTTATTTTATGTTTAAGCTTTTTATTTTTATTTTCGAAAAAAATACAGAAAAATTAATAAAATCATAAAAACCAAAAAAATATTTTTTGTGTTTCTTGTTTGAGTCTAGTGTTAAATTTTGAGTTTGGTGTCAATTGCATGCTTTAATTTTTATTAATTTTCGAAAACATATGCATTGTGTTCTTCATTGATCTTCAAGTTGTTCTTGATGATTTTTCTTGTTCTGATCTTTAAATTCTCCTGTTTTGTGTCTTTTCTTGTTTTTCATATGCATTTTCAAATCCATAATGTCTAAACATTAAAAAATTCTAAGTTTGGTGTCTTGCATATCTTTCTTTTCTTAAAAATTTTCAAACATATGTTCTTGATGTTCATCATGATCTTCAAAGTGTTCTTGGTGTTCATCTTGACATTCAAAGTGTTCTTGCATGCATTACTTGTTCTGATCTTAATTTTTCATGTTTTGTGTTATTTTGTTGTTTTTCTCTCTCCTCATTAAAAATTCAAAAAAAATGAAAATATCTCTTTTCAAGTAAATAATACAGAGAAATGAAGATTCAGAACATACAGCAGAGGAATCACAGAGAAAAAGCTGAGCGTTTAGAAAAATGCCCAGTAAGGAAGGAATTCTGGCGTTAAACGCCAGCCAGGGTATCTAGATGGGCCTTAAACGCCCAAAGAGGTAGCATTGTGGGCATTAAATGCCAGAATGGATAGCATCCTCGGCGTTTAACGCAAGGATGACACAGGGGAGGTAATTTCATTTCAAATTCAATTTTTTTTTCAAATTTTCATGTTTTAAATCATAATTTTAAAATCTTATCTTTCTACATTTTCAAAAATCCTTGCTAACAATTAATGTTTTGATTCAAAAAATTACAAGTTTGTTACTTTCTTGTTAAGAAAGGTTCAATCTTTGAATTTTAGAATCATATCCTTTAGTTTCTTGTTAGTCAGGTCATCAATTTTAAAAATCAAATCTTTTTCAATCATATCTTTTCAATCATATCTTTTTAAAATCATATCGTTTTCAATCAAATCTTTTTCAATCATATCTTTTTAAATTTTGATTTCAAAATCTTTTTCTAACTTCTTATGTTTTCAAAATTATTTTCAAATCTTTTTCATCTAATTACTATTTCTATTTTTTTTAAAACCACCTAACTACTTTTCCACTCCAATTTTCGAAAATCACTAACCCCTTTTTCAAAAATCTTTTTAATTAACTAATTGTTTTAAATTCTAATTTTATGTTACTTCTTTTAAAGTTTCGAAAACTCTTTCTCTTTCATCTCTTTCTATTTATTTTATTTAATTGCTAACATTCCTCCTCCACATCTAAAAAAATTTTCGAACTCACCTCCTCTCTCTTCTCATTCTTCTACTCTTTTTCCTCTAACACATCAAGGAGTCTCTATACTGTGACATAGAGGATTCAACTACTCCCTTTGTTTCTCTTCTTTTTCATATGAGCAGAAACAGGGATAAAAAATTCTTGTTGAAGCTGATCCTGAACCTGAAAGGACTATGAAGAAGAAGCTAAGAGAAGCTAAAGCATAACACTCCAGAGAGGAACTTTCATAGAATTTCTAAAAAAAAAGTAGACATGGTAGCCGAACCCAACAATAATACAAGAGATGCATGGAAGATGCTTGGTGAATATACTGCACCAACTTCCAACTTCTATGGAAGAAGCATCTCAATTTCTGCCATTGGAGCAACCAACTTTGAGCTTAAGCCTCAATTAGTTTCTCTAATGCAGCAGAATTGCAAGTTTCATGGACTTCCATCGAAAGATCTTCATCAGTTCTTAGCTGAATTCTTGCAGATCTGTGATACTGTTAAGACCAATGGGGTTAATCTCGAGTTCTACAGACTTATGCTTTTCCCCTTTACTGTAAGAGACAAAGCTAGAACATGGTTGGACTCACAACCTAGAGAAAGCCTGAACAATTGGGACAAGTTGGTCAATGCTTTCTTGACCAAATTTTTCCACCTCAAAAGATGAGCAAGCTTAGAGTGGAAGTCCAAACCTTCAAATAGAAGGAAGGTGAATCCTTCAATGAAGCTTGGGAAAGATACAAGCAATTAACCAAAAGGTGTCCTTCTGACATGCTTCCAGAATGGAGCATCGTATCTATATTCTATGATGGTCTGTCTGAATTTTCCAAGATGTCCTTGGACCATTCTGTTGGTGGATCTCTTCATCTGAAAACCCCTACAGAAGCCCAAGAACTCATTGAGATGGTTGCAAATAACCAGTTCATGTACACTTTTGAAAGAAATTTCGTGAATAATGGGATGACTCAGAAGAAAGGAGTTCTTGAGATTGATACTCTGAATGCCATATTGGCTCAAAACAAAATATTGACTCAACAAGTCAATATAATTTCTCATAATTTGACTGGATTGCAAGTTGCATCCGGCAGTGCTGATGTGTGGAAAACGATCCAACACAAAACTCACCGGCAAGTGTACCGGGTCGCATCAAGTAATAATAACTCACATGAGTGAGGTCGATCCCACAGGGATTGAAGGATTGAGCAATTTTAGTTTAGTGGGTGATTTAGTCAAGCGAATCAAGTTTTAGTTGAGTGATTTGTGTTTAACAGAAAGTAAATGACATTAAATGTAAAGGGGGAAGGGAAGAGTGCAGTAAATTGAAGAACAGAATTGTAAATGTGCAGAATCTTAAAGAGCAAGAAAGTAAATGACTGAAACTTAAAGTGCAAGAAACTTAAATTGCAGTAACTTAAATGGCAAGAAAGATAAATGGCTTGAATATAAAAGGGGATTGAGGAATGGGATTGCAGGATCTAAACAAAGAAGAAGTAAATTGCAGTAAATGGTTGAGCAGAAAGTAAATCAGAAGCAATAAGCATTCAAACAGAATTGAAATAAAATGTAGCAGAGGTTCACAGAAGAACCCAAAATGAGTAGTGATCTCAGGATCCCAAGGGCTTAGGTAGCAGAGCCTAAAGCCCAATTTCCTTCCCAGATCTAAATTATCTAAGCAATTGGCAGAAAATTAAAGATGAAGCAGTAGAAGAACAGATTTAGAATTCAATTATGCAGAAAACAAAATGCCAAGAGCTTGAATGGGAATTGGGACAGAATTTCCCCAATTTCACACACCCACAACTCAGAAAACAGAAGAGTAGAATTGCCCAAGGGAAATGAGGAAGGAGATCATTCAATTCTCCCTTGATCCTCTTAGTTCTCGGACAAGTCTCTCAAGAAAGCTCAAAGACAAAGGAAATTCAAAAGCTCTAAAATATAAGAGTAAAAATTCAAAGCTCAAAGTAAAGGTAGCTAAAAGTCCTAATTACATCAAACTAAGTCCTATTTATACACTTTCTATTCTTGGATAATGGGATTTGGATGGGCTTTTGAATTGGTGAAGAAATGAGTTCAAAAGAAATTTTAATTTGAATTTTGGCCCAAAAAGATTCACTCCCAGGAGGCTGCCCTGCCCTTGTGGAGGGCAGGGCAGAAAATTGATGCTTGGTGCTAGCAATTGGTGCGGCCATGGTGCGTTTTGGTGCGAGTTGGTGCGTGAGAGGCTGCCCTGCCCGTGCCAAGGGCAGGGCGGGAAAGCTGATGCGCCAGGATGTGAGGCGTGCGTGCGGATGGTGCTGCCAGAAGGAAATTTGGTGCGCCAGGAAGAGTGTTTGGTGCGTGGGACGCTAAACGCTGCCCTGCTCGCGCCAAGGGCAGGGCAGGAACGGGTTGGTGCGCCAGGGAAGGAACGCGCGCGCCAGATGTTGCCAGGACGAGGAAATTGGTGCGCCAGGAAGCAAAGTTGGTGCGCCAGATTTCAAAATTGGTGCGCCTAGTTCAATTGCTGCCCTCGCGCCAAGGGCAGGGCAGGGTCCTTCCTTCACGTCTCGGGTTCGATCCTGGGAGAGTGCAAACACGCTATTTTATTTTTTTGGCTTCTTGGCACGGTAGTGGGTCTCAAGGCTTGGCTTCCTCATGGTTCTTTGTTCGAACCTTGTGGCATGCATGGGTGACCTTTTTTTCTTGATTTCTTTCCTTGAGATGCCCGATTCTGCTCTCCACAAGGGCAGGGCAGAGTTTGCTTCTCTTGGCTCCAAGGCACCATTTTGTGCTCTGCCCTTGGAGTGGGCAGGGCAGAGTTGCCTATGCTTGCTTGGTCACCTAATGCTGCCCTCCTAGAGGGCATTCTGCCCTTGTGGAGGGCAATGTTGCTTCCCCATTGTGATGCGGCACGCTTCTCTCCTCTTTGGCCACGCTTTCCTTTTCTTGTGTCACGCTTCTTCGGCCACGCTTTTCATTTTCTTTTCTTTTCTTCACCTATAATAAACCAAACAACCACTCAAAGTATCACTAAATTCAAGAGGCTTATAAATCAATTAAAATGCAATTAAAATTAGCTCAAACCTCAATGATTAACATTAAATTCATGGTGGTTGCTTGATTTAAAGAAGTTATGCATTTTCACTCCAAATCACTTACTTAGGATGCAAGAAAGTGCATAAATGCTAACAAAACAAGTGAAATTAGCTTGAAAAATGGGTATATGATGACTTGTCATCACAACACCAAACTTAAACCTTGCTTGTCCCCAAGCAAGCATCAAAACTAAGAGTAAATGAAATGAATAAGAAAAGAATGCATATCCTTATTATGCAGATAGCAGAACTTGATCTATGGGGCATTTATGCAGACAATGACAACTCATTTATTGTTGCTGCTGCATAATACACATTTTGCATCAAAGGTTTGCTAAACTTGCTGTTATAAGACCCTTCTTTTGATTACTCCCTTGGTAACTCTTCTTGGCTTATAATGCTTTAACAAGCTTATTGTTCTTTTAGAGGTTGGGTGTCAAATGCTGCGGCATAGCCTTTGGCTTTATTTTCTTTTCTTTTGCTCAACATCTTTCCACCACAGACACTTAGCTCACTAATTCTTCCTAGGATCATTGATGCCCAGCATCTCTTTGGATCACTAAGTGCTTTGTATCTGAGTTGCTCTTTATTGTGGATTTTCAATTGGCCATCCCCAATCAGTTGATCTAAGTGACCGGGTTTCAAAATACCCCTTAGAATTTACTCATCCAAGCAGATCTCAGTACAAGAACACCACAGACATTTGTCCTAAGGTTCAAGCCATTGGTGTCCAACCTTTATTCTTTGTTTTTCTTGCCATTTTGGCTTTTTCTTTCTTCCTTTTCTTTCTGTTTTTGTTACCAAGGGTATTTCATTCTTGATATGAGTTTTTATGACAGCAAGCTAACTCACAATTGAATGAGAATGATATTATGCAACACTTATTTCATGAGTTATGCATTTAATCAAACACATATGCCACCACCAACTTCCATTCACACTCATGCAACATTGGATATTTTACTTTTCAATTCTAACCAAACTCTTTTATTTAAGCATATGGGAAACAAAGCACTATTTAAAGCTAAGTGATGGATACAAGCATTATGCATACTTATCATTTTTCTAGCTAATTATTGACTAACTAAAATGAAAAGCAAAGAATAGAAAATGCATAAAGTAAAAGAAACAGATGATGGAGGCATATCATGTTTCAGACATGCATCTCCCTATTAGAGACATGAAAGAGGAAGTATGAAAGAACTTTGCCACCTTCTAATGGTCATGGCTGCTGCTTGATTCTCCCTTCTTCTTCTTTCTTTTCCCTGTCTTGGAGTAGTCTCGGATCTCTTCACTAGGACATCTTCTAGCCCAAACAGAATCTATGAGTCCTTTGAGCCCAAAAGTCTCCAATGTGTTAAAGGTTGACTCAGTGTATTGACGAGACTTTGCTTGTTGTTTGGCTAAGAATTCAGGGTATTGCTCAAATGGCTTGATCTCAGGATTGAGTGTTGGCAAATTGTGGGTCAAGTACTCCAACCTTGCTTGCATGTTTTCATCATACTCCATTCTTTGTACGTGTCTAACTTCTCCCAAGGTATGATGAACATTCTTCCATTGATACAGGTTGTGACTATACTCCTCTGCTTTAGCTTGACTAAAATACAGCTTATCATATGATTCCTTGAATTCTTTGTATTGCTCTTTTTGCCCTTCAAGGATCTGTGCTTGAAATTCTTGCTGCTGAGTCATCATTTGTTGTTGCCATCTCTCTTGTTTCTCCTCCATTTGATGCTGCCAAGCTTCTCGTTCTTCTTTTTCTTTCAAGAATTGCTCCATGAATGCAGGGTGGGGCTCTAGATATTTCTCTTGGCCCTCTTGATTTTGGCCTTGTTCGGCCTGCATAAGTGGGTTTTGACCTTGTTGAGCCTGCATGAGCTGCTGAGATAATTCATCAATTGATCTTTGCAATTGGCTCATATCAATGGCCTCATAAGCTTGATTTCGTCCTTCCTCTCTTTGTGCTCTCCTTTGTCTAGGAGCTACTACCCCTTCTTGATCTTCTTCTTCATTAATTCCCTCCATGCTCTTCTTAGTAATTCCTTTTCCTACTTTCACCTTTGTTGTGTCCTCATCTTCAAAGATTACATTAGCTCTGTTACATAGCCGTAGGATGGTGCTTGGATGTCCAAGACCTTTTGACTTGCTTGTGCTATCGGCCATTTCTTGAATACTGTCGGCTATGAGTTGTGCAACATTGATCTCACCTCCATGCAAGACGCAATGTGTCAATAGTGCTCATTTGATTGTGACCCAAGAGGCATTTCCAGTAGGAAGGATAGATCTCCTCACTATTTCAAACCATCCTTTAGCCACAGGAGTAAGATTTATCCTCCTTATGTGACTTGGAACCCCCTTTGAATCTCTTTCCCAATCTGTATTTTCCATGCATATCCCTTGCAGGATCTCATCAGGATTATTCTCCCGTTGCAATCTATCCTCATAACTAAGTTCTGGATAGGTTATAGTTCTCAACTTGAGAGCTCTTGTGATGGCAGCTGGGCTAAAACTCACTTCAACCCCTCTGACATAGCTTGTGTAAGGAGCACTATTTTTGTTTTCTTTGGCAGCATTTGCATAGAACTCCCTAATCATTACTGCACTGATGTCAGTTAGAGGAGCACACAAGAGTTCCCACCTTCTTTCTCTAGTAATCTGCCTCATAATGGGGTATTCTCCTTCCTTCAAATCAAGGCCTTTTTCATAGATAACATTCTTTGCCACCATGAACCTATGATATCTCCCTTCATGGAATTGGGATCTAAACTTGCGTGCATCAAACTGTGGAGGTTCGGTCACTATAGGTTCTTTTCCTGGCCTTCTTTTTGAGCTTGAGGAGGCCATTGAATATTAAAGTGAAAAGAAAGAGGAAGTAAGAGTAGAAGAAATATGTGTTGTGTTTGGGGTGAACTTTGGTTCGGTTTTGATGTGTGAGGTAAGGACGAAATATGTTGGCTTTGGAAATGGAATAGGGTGTGGTTTCATATGAGAGTAGCTTGAATAGGAATGGGGGTGCCGTGTTGATGCAACGGCTATTTATAGGCCATGTTTCCAAACTTTTCAGCAAAACCACAATGAATGAATGAGGAGGGGATCTTGAGTGTTCATGAAGGGCTGAGATTGGTTTGTTCATTCAAAGAATGCATGAGATGGACGGCTTGCATGCATGGTTAAGGCTTGACGAGGATTCTCCTCCCATTGGCTGCATGCACTTCGGTGTCCAATGTTGCATGCATGCAAATTTTGTTCCCCATGAGCACGTTCTTCTAGGCACATGTGACCTCCTTCACATAGCTCCTCCTAGCCGTGGCCCCTCCTTGTGTTTGTCTTACCCTTTTTCTCCTACATAAATCAAAACAGCAAGATAAAAATATAATATAACCGTGGCAAACTTATTTGCAATAATAAAATAGATTGTTTTGGTTTGTTTAATAGTTATTAAAATTTTTTTGTGCTCAATTGTGTCCTTAAATAAAATGTTAAAAGTTGGTGTACACCAAACTTGTCTTTTATTAAGGGGGCGGCTTAACAATGCAAACCGTTTTCACAATTGATGCATTTTTAAAACAAATTGATGTATGATCCCTTATCTGTATGGTTTTGAGTCCATGCTTGGAAAATGATCCTCTGAACCTTGTTGCATATGCGGACACCAAACTTAGTGTTTGGTCATATGTTTTATCAAAAGACTTATGCATATGCTCTAAAAGACAATATTCTTCTTTGAACATTGAATTTGGGTGTACCTTAAGGTACACCAAACTTAGAAGTTTGCCATGTGCTTCAAAATGACATATGCATTTACCAGGCATGAAAATTCAAAACCATATTTAGGAGAATCATAGCTTATTAAATAAAGGAGAAGACAGAAATCCTAAACCATGGGTTGCCTCCCATGAAGCGCTCTTTTATTGTCATTAGCTTGACATTGACCTCCCTTTAAGGTGGTTGATATTGGTGATGTCTCAATTTGTCACCTCTAACTGTTAGCTTTCTCTGTGTGCTTTGATGCTCAATTTCCATATGCTCAAGAGAAAGAATTTGGTTGACAGTGTAATAATCTTCTGCTCCCTGCTGTTGGTATATTAATTGCACCTTATCACCCTTAGAGAATCCTTCAGTTGGGATTTTCTTGTTCTTCCACCCTTTGTGAGCCTTTTTCTTGCTCTTCACCTTTTTCTTGCTTGTTGATCTTCCTTTCTTGACAGTTACTTGAGTTGTGATGCCTTCCTTCTTGCTGATCACCCCTGCTTCCTTGTGAATCCCCTTTTCTTCTTGCCTCTGTTTGTTTATCTGTTCCACTTTCTTTTCAGTTGATTGCTTTGGAAGGAGATCATCACTCATTTTGCTTGTTTCTTCATCCCTTTGTGATTCTGGGAAGACTTTCAGAATGATGCTCTCCTCATGCATCCTAAGGGTTAACTCTCCTTGCTCTATGTCCACAATGGCTCTAGCAGTGGCCAAAAATGGTCGACCAAGTATTATGGAGTCATTTCCATTTTCTGAAGAATCCAAGATCACAAAGTCTGCAGGATAGATGAACTTGCCAACCTTAACTAAGAGGTTCTCAATCAGCCCCTTAGGATAGACTATTGATTGATCCACCAATTCCAAAGTCATCTCTGTTGATTTCACCTCTTCTATGCCAAGCTTTTTCACTAGAGAATATGGGATTAGATTTATGCTTGCTCCTAGATCGCACATCCCTTTGTTAATGAGCAAGTTCCCAATAGTGCATGGTAAGAAGAAACCTCCAGGGTCCTCAAGCTTGGGAGGGAGTCCCTTTTTAATGAGGGCACTGCATTCTTCACTGAGCATCACAGTTTCCTTCTCATTCCAATCCCTTTTCTTGTTGATGAGCTCTTTTAGAAACTTAGCATACAGGGGCATTTGCTCCAAAGCCTCTGCCAAAGGTATGTTAATCTCTAACTTCTTGAAAGTCTCAAGAAATTTGTGGAAGTGCTGGTCCTTTGTTTCCTTGTGAAATCTTTGTGGATAAGGTAGAGGTGGTGTTGAGCTCTTCTCCACTTGATGCTGTTTTGGAATTGGTTCCTCCAAGATCTCCTTTCCTTTCTTCAAATTCTGTGGTTTGTTATCTTCCTCTGTGAGCTTTTCTGGAGCATTCTTGCTTTTCTTGTCTTTGTTGATGGTTTCATCATTCTTCGTTGGCTTAGTGTCATTTTCCATAAGCTTCTTTGTTGCTCCTTGGTTGCCATCCACTAACACTCTTCCACTTCTTAGTTGCACAACCTTGCATTCTTCTTTTGGGTTGGGAATAGTGTCACTAGGTAGTGAACTTGATGGCTTCTCAACAGAGATCTTCTTGGAGATTTGTCCAATCTGCCTCTCTAGGTTCTTCATGGAGGCTTCTTGATTCTTGGTTGTTAATTCTTGGCTCTTCATTAGTTTCTCCATGAGTATCTCTAGATTGGTAATTCTCTGTGAGTCTTGTGTGATGGGTTGGTTTTGGGGTGTTGATGGATGAAGATAAGTGTTTTGGTTAGTTGGGTGGTTATTGGGTGGGTATTGGTTAGAATTTGGGTAGTTGTTTTGTGGTTTTCTGTATGAGTTTTGGTTAGTGTTTGGCTGGGGGTTGTGGTTTGTGTTTTTCCAATTGTTTTGGCCTGTGTTTCTTTGCCATGGTTGTTGGTTTTGAGCATGGTTATCTCCCCATCTGAGGTTGGGATGGTTCTTCCAAGATGGATTGTAGGTATCACCATAAACTTCATTTGTTCCAGGATTTTGGTTGTGCATGTATTGGACTTGCTCTTGTTGTTGCTCTTCTTGAGTTTCTTCACTTTGCATCCAAGTGGTTGGAGGTTGGCTTGTGGTGCTCACTGCTGCCACTTGCAAACCATCAATTCTCTTAGCCATTTGTTCAAATTGTTGTTGAATCTGCTGCTGCATCATCTTGTTCTGAGCTAAGATTGAATCAACTCCTTCCAACTCCATGACTCCTCTTCTCTGTGATGGTTGGCGTTGTCTTTGATGAGCAAAGAAATATTGGTTGTTGGCCACCATCTCAATGAGGTTTTGAGCTTCCTCTGTGGTCTTCATGAGTTGTAGAGAACCTCCGGCAGAGTGATCAAGAGCTTCTTGAGCTTTAAGAGTGAGTCCCTCATAGAAGTTCTGTAACTTGTCCCACTCAGTGAACATCTCTGGTGGACACTTCCTCAATAGAGCCTTATATCTCTCCCATGCTTCATATAAGTTCTCAGCCTCCATTTGAGTGAATGTTTGAACCTCTGTCTTCAACCTTAGGACTCTTTGAGGGGGGTAGAATTTGGCAAGAAACTTGCTCACTAAGTCATCCCAAGTATTGATGCTTTCTTTTGGAAAAGTCTCTAGCCATTGAGTTGCTTTATCCCTGAGAGAGAATGGGAAGAGTAGCAACTTGTAGCTATCAGGGGGCACACCATTTGTTTTCACTGTGTCACAAATTCTCAGGAAAGTAGACAAATGTTGGTTTGGATCCTCCAAAGGCCCTCCTCCAAAAGAACAATTGTTTTGAACCAGAGTTATGAGTTGTGGCTTGAGTTCAAAGTTGTTTGCATTGACATTGGGAAGAAGAATGCTACTCCCACAATGCTTGGCATTTGCAAATGTGTATGAAGCCAAAACTCTTCTCTGTTGTTGATTATTGTTGGTTCCTTCTCCTCCTGGTTGATTGGTATCTCCTTCCATGTCTTGGAATTCCTCCTCAGATTCTTCTTCTTCTCCAACAATGTACTTCCCTCTTTCAGCTCTTCTTATTCTCCGAAGAGTCCTTGGATCAATTTCAGAGATGATAGGAGAGGATCTCCCTATACCTGACATACAAATACACAGCAATAAACACACAAACCCAGAAAGCTAATGCAACTTCAATCTATAGCTAGAATGAAGGTTTAGTTAGTTTAAGCAAAAATTCAAACAGTTAGTGTGTTAGTGAGAATTAGAATAACAAAAAAAAATGCTTAATCTAGACCTCCACTTCACTTAATCATTGTCAATCTATTTCAATCCCCGGCAACGGCGCCAAAAACTTGATGTGTGGAAAACGATCCAACACAAAACTCACCGGCAAGTGTACCGGGTCGCATCAAGTAATAATAACTCACATGAGTGAGGTCGATCCCACAGGGATTGAAGGATTGAGCAATTTTAGTTTAGTGGGTGATTTAGTCAAGCGAATCAAGTTTTAGTTGAGTGATTTGTGTTTAACAGAAAGTAAATGACATTAAATGTAAAGGGGGAAGGGAAGAGTGCAGTAAATTGAAGAACAGAATTGTAAATGTGCAGAATCTTAAAGAGCAAGAAAGTAAATGACTGAAACTTAAAGTGCAAGAAACTTAAATTGCAGTAACTTAAATGGCAAGAAAGATAAATGGCTTGAATATAAAAGGGGATTGAGGAATGGGATTGCAGGATCTAAACAAAGAAGAAGTAAATTGCAGTAAATGGTTTAGCAGAAAGTAAATCAGAAGCAATAAGCATTCAAACAGAATTGAAATAAAATGTAGCAGAGGTTCACAGAAGAACCCAAAATGAGTAGTGATCTCAGGATCCCAAGGGCTTAGGTAGCAGAGCCTAAAGCCCAATTTCCTTCCCAGATCTAAATTATCTAAGCAATTGGCAGAAAATTAAAGATGAAGCAGTAGAAGAACAGATTTAGAATTCAATTATGCAGAAAACAAAATGCCAAGAGCTTGAATGGGAATTGGGACAGAATTTCCCCAATTTCACACACCCACAACTCAGAAAACAGAAGAGTAGAATTGCCCAAGGGAAATGAGGAAGGAGATCATTCAATTCTCCCTTGATCCTCTTAGTTCTCGGACAAGTCTCTCAAGAAAGCTCAAAGACAAAGGAAATTCAAAAGCTCTCAAAAATAAGAGTAAAAATTCAAAGCTCAAAGTAAAGGTAGCTAAAAGTCCTAATTACATCAAACTAAGTCCTATTTATACACTTTCTATTCTTGGATAATGGGATTTGGATGGGCTTTTGAATTGGTGAAGAAATGAGTTCAAAAGAAATTTTAATTTGAATTTTGGCCCAAAAAGATTCACTCCCAGGAGGCTGCCCTGCCCTTGTGGAGGGCAGGGCAGAAAATTGATGCTTGGTGCTAGCAATTGGTGCGGCCATGGTGCGTTTTGGTGCGAGTTGGTGCGTGAGAGGCTGCCCTGCCCGTGCCAAGGGCAGGGCGGGAAAGCTGATGCGCCAGGATGTGAGGCGTGCGTGCGGATGGTGCTGCCAGAAGGAAATTTGGTGCGCCAGGAAGAGTGTTTGGTGCGTGGGACGCTAAACGCTGCCCTGCTCGCGCCAAGGGCAGGGCAGGAACGGGTTGGTGCGCCAGGGAAGGAACGCGCGCGCCAGATGCTGCCAGGACGAGGAAATTGGTGCGCCAGGAAGCAAAGTTGGTGCGCCAGATTTCAAAATTGGTGCGCCTAGTTCAATTGCTGCCCTGCCCGCGCCAAGGGCAGGGCAGGGTCCTTCCTTCACGTCTCGGGTTCGATCCTGGGAGAGTGCAAACACGCTATTTTATTTTTTTGGCTTCTTGGCACGGTAGTGGGTCTCAAGGCTTGGCTTCCTCATGGTTCTTTGTTCGAACCTTGTGGCATGCATGGGTGACCTTTTTTTCTTGATTTCTTTCCTTGAGATGCCCGATTCTGCTCTCCACAAGGGCAGGGCAGAGTTTGCTTCTCTTGGCTCCAAGGCACCATTTTGTGCTCTGCCCTTGGAGTGGGCAGGGCAAAGTTGCCTATGCTTGCTTGGTCACCTAATGCTGCCCTCCTAGAGGGCATTCTGCCCTTGTGGAGGGCAATGTTGCTTCCCCATTGTGATGCGGCACGCTTCTCTCCTCTTTGGCCACGCTTTCCTTTTCTTGTGTCACGCTTCTTCGGCCACGCTTTTCATTTTCTTTTCTTTTCTTCACCTATAATAAACCAAACAACCACTCAAAGTATCACTAAATTCAAGAGGCTTATAAATCAATTAAAATGCAATTAAAATTAGCTCAAACCTCAATGATTAACATTAAATTCATGGTGGTTGCTTGATTTAAAGAAGTTATGCATTTTCACTCCAAATCACTTACTTAGGATGCAAGAAAGTGCATAAATGCTAACAAAACAAGTGAAATTAGCTTGAAAAATGGGTATATGATGACTTGTCATCAAGTGCCAAAGAAGCCTCTTCTGAAGGAGAAGCTTATGACCTTGAGAATCTTGCAATGGAAGAGGTGAATTACATGGGAGAATCCTATGGACACACCTATAATCCTTCATAGAGAAATCATCCAAATTTCTCATGGAAGGATCAACAGAAGCCTCAACAAGGCTTCAACAACAATAATGGTGGGAGAAATAGGTTTGGCAATAGCAAACCTTTTCCATCATCTTTTCAGCAACAGACAGAGAATTCTAAGCAGAGCCTCTCTGGTTTAGCAAACATAGTCTCTGATCTATCTAAGACCACTCTCAGTTTCATGAATGAAACTAGGTCCTCCATAAGAAATTTGGAGGCACAAGTGGGTCAGCTGAGTAAAAGAGTTACTGAAACTCCTCCTAGTACTCTCCCAAGCAATATAGAAGAGAATCCTAAAAGAGAGTGCAAGGCCATAACTATAACCAAAATGGCCGAACCTGGAGAGAGTGAAAAGGCAGTGATTCCCAGTGAAGAAGACCTTAGGGGATGTCCACTAACCAATAAGGAGTTCCCTATTGAGGAACCAAAGGAATCTGATGCTCATATAGAGACCATAGAGATTCCACTGAACTTACTATTGTCATTCATGAGCTCTGATGAATATTCTTCCTCTGAAGAAGACGAAGACACTGTTGAAGAGCAAGTTGCTCAGTATCTAGGAGCAATCATGAAGCTGAATGCCAACTTATTTGGTAATGAGACTTGGGATGATGAACCTCCATTGCTCATCAATAAACTGAATATATGGATTCAGCAGACATTGCCTCAAAAGAAATCGGATCACGGAAAGTTCTTAATACCTTGCACCATAGGCACCATGACCTTTGAAAAGGCTCTGTGTGACCTGGGGTAAGGTATCAACCTCATGCCACTCTCTGTAATGGAGAACTAGGGATCTCTGAGGTACAAGTTGCATGAATCTCACTAGAGATGGCAGACAAATCAATGAAACAGGCTTATGGACTTGTAGAGGATGTCTTAGTGAAGGTTGAAGGCCTTTACGTCCCTGCTGACTTCATAATCCTAGACACTGAGAAGGATAAGGATGAATCCATCATCCTTGGAACATCCTTCCTAGCCACAGCAAGGGCTGTGATTGATGTGGACAGAAGAGAGTTAGTCCTTCAATTGAATAAGGACTACCTTGTGTTCAAGACTCAAGGATCTTCTTCTGTAAACATGGAGAAGAAGCATGAAAAGCTTCCCTTAATGCAGAGTCAGACAGAGCCCCTACATTCAAACTCTAAGTTTGGGGTTGAAAGGCCACAATCATGCTCTAAGCATCCATAAAGCTCTGTAAGAGCTTCCTGTCAAGCTATTGACATTAAAGAAACGCTTATTGGGAGGCAACCCAATTTTATTTATCTATATTAATTACTTTCTCAATTTTATTTTCTAGTGTTAATCTATGTCTTCTTTAGGTTGATGATCATGTAAAGTCACAAAAACAGCTACAGAATTAAGGCAAAATAAAAAACAACACACCTTGGAGGACGAGCTTATTGGCGTTTAAACGCCAGTAAGGATAGTGAATTGGGCGTTTAACGCCCAGTCTGGCACCATTATGGGCGTTAAACGCCAGAAATGGCACACAGATTGGCGTTTAATGCCAGAAAACGGTGTCTGGTGTCTGGCTGGAGTTAAACGCTTGTAAGGGTAGCAGAATGGGCGTTTAACGCCCAGTCTGGCAGCATTCTGGGCATTTAACGCCAGAATTAGCAGCCAGACGAGCGTTTAACGCCAGAAATGCCACACATAGGTCGTTTAAATGCTAGAAAGGTGTAGGGATGAGAAATCCTTGACACCTCAGGATTTGTGGACCCTACAGGATCCCTACCTATCCGAACTCACTCTGACTCCTCTTCACACCTTTCCATAACACTCTTCCCCAAACACCATTCACCTATCAAATCCTACCCTCTTTCCCATAATCTCTTCAACACTCACATCCATCCACTATTTCCCATCATACAACTTACCTACCCCTACCCACTCAAATTCAAACCATTACTCTCCCAAACCCCACCCCTACCACACGGATACCCTCTCCCCCTTACCCTATAAATACCCCTCCTTACTCCTTCATTTTCACACATCATAAACACTCCTAACCCCCTTGGCCGAACCACTCCCACACCTCTATCTCCTCTATTTCTTCTTCTTCTCCTCCTTTTTTCTTCTTTTGCTTGAGTACGAGCAAACCTTTTAAGTTTGGTGTGGGAAAAGGTGTTGCTTTTTGTTGTTCCATAACGATTAATGGCACCTAATACCAGAAAAACCTCTAGAAAGAGAAAAGGGAAGGCAATTGCTTCCACCTCCGTGTCATGGGAGATGGAGAAATTCATCTCAAAGGTCCATCAAGACCACTTCTATGAAGTTGTGGCCAAGAAAAAGGTGATCCCAGAGGTCCCCTTCAAGCTAAAAAAGTGTGAATATATGAAGATCCGACAAGGGATTAGGAGAAGAAGTTGGGAAGCTCTCACCAACCCAATCCAACAAGTCAGAATCTTAATGGTGCAAGAGTTCTATGCTAATGCATGGATCACTAAGAACCATGATCAAAGTGTGAACCCGAACCCAAAGAATTGGATCACAATGGTTCGGGGAAAATACATAGATTTTAGTCCGAAAACCGTGAGGTTGGCATTCAACTTGCCAATGATGCAAGGAGATCTTTATCCTTTCACAAGAAGGGTCAACTTTGATCAAAGGTTGGACCAAGTCCTCATGGATATCTGTGTGGAAGGAGCCCAATGGAAGAGAGACTCCAAAGACAAGCCGGTTCAACTGAGAAGACTTGACCTCAAACCCATGGCTAGAGGATGGATAGAGTTCATCCAACGCTCTATCATTCCTACTTGCAACTGAGCTAAAGTAACTGTGGATTGGGCTATCATGATCCATAGCATCATGATTGGAGAGGAAGTAGAAGTTCATGAGATCATACCTCTAGAACTATACAAAGTGGCTGACAGGCCCTCCACTTTGGAAAGGTTAGCCTTCCCTCATCTCATCTGTCACCTATGCAATTTATCCAGAATTGTCATAGAGGAAGACATCTTCATTGAAGAGGACAAGCCCATCACTAAAAAGAGGATGGAGAAAACAAGAGTGCCCACTCACGGACCTCAACAAGAGCATGAAGAAGTCCCTCATCAAAAAATCCCTGAGATACCTCAAGGGATGCATTTTCCTCCACACAACTATTGGGAGCAACTCAACACCACTTTAGGAGATTTGAGTTCCAACATGGAGCAACTAAGGATGGAGCATCAAGAGCATTCCATTCTCCTCCATGAAATTAGAGAGGACCAAAGAGCCATGAGGGAGGAGCAACAAAGGCAAGGAAGAGACATTGAGGAGCTTAAGCACTCCATAGGATCTTCAAAAGGAAGAAATAGCCGCCATCACTAAGGTGGACCCGTTCTTTAATTTTCTTGTTATTTGTTTTTTTGTTTTTTTTTCGTTTCTTGTGCTTTATGTTTTGTCTATGTTTGTATCTTTATTATATGATCATTAGTGTCTAGTGTCTATTCCTTGAAGTTATGAATGTCCCATGAATCCTTCGCCTTTCTTAAATGAAAAATGTTTCTAATTGCAAAAGAACAAGAAGTACATGAATTTCAAATTCTATCTTGAAATTAGTTTAATTATTTTGATGTGGTGGCAATACTTTTTGTTTTCTGAATGAATTCTTGAACATTGCATATTTTTTATAGTGAAGTTTATGAATGTTAAAATTTTTGGCTCTTGAAAGAATAATGAAAAAAGAGAAATGTTATTGATAATCTGAAAAAAAAATCATAAAATTGATTCTTGAAGCAAGAAAAAGCAGTGAAAAATACAAAGCTTGAAAAAAAAGTGGAAAAAAAAAGAAAAAGCAAGCAGAAAAAGCCAGTAACCCTTTAAACTAAAAGGCAAGGGTAAAGAAGATCCAAGGCTTTGAGCATCAGTGGATAGGACGGCCCAAAGGAATAAAATCCTAGCCTAAGCGGCTAAATTAAGTTGTCCCTAACCATGTGCTTGTGTCATGAAGGTCCAAGTGAAAAGCTTGAGACTGAGTGGTTAAAGTCATGATCCAAAGCAAAAAGAGTGTACTTAAGAACTCTGGGCACCTCTAATTGGGGACTCTAGCAAAGCTGAGTCACAATCTGAAAAGGTTTGCCCAGTTATGTGTCTGTGGCATTTATGTATCTGGTGGTAATACTGGAAAACAAGATACTTAAGGTCACGGTCAAGACTCATAAGTAACTGTGTTCAAGAATCAACATACTAAACTAGGAGAATCAATAACACTATCTAAATTTTGAGTTCCTATGGATGCCAATCATTCTGAACTTCAAAGGATAAAATGAGATGCCAAAACTGTTCAGAAGCAAAAAGCTACTAGTCCCGCTCATCTAATTGGAACTAAGCTTCATTGATGTTTTGAAATTTTTTGTATATTCTCTTTGTTTTATCCTATTTTGTTTTTAGTTGCTTGGGGACAAACAAAAATTTAAGTTCGGTGTTGTGATGAGCAGATAATTTATACGCTTTTTGGAATTATTTTTAGGTAGTTTCTAGTATGTTTTAATTAATTTTTAGTATATTTTTATTAATTTTTATGCAAAAATCACATTTCTGGACATTACTATGGGTTTGTGTGTTTTTCTGTGATTTCAGGTATTTTCTGGCTGAAATTGAGGGACCTGAGCAAAAATCTGATTCAAAGGCTGAGAAAGGACTGCAGATGCTGTTGGATTCTAACCCTCCTACACTCGAAGTGGATTTTCCAGAGCTACAGAATCCCAATTGCCGCGTTCTTAATTGCGTTGGAAAGTAGACATCTTGGGCTTTTCAGCAATGTATAATTGTCCATCCTTTTCCTGAGATTTGATAGCCCAAACTGGCGTCCAAACGCCCACCAGAGACCCTTTTCTGGCGTAAAACGCCAGAACTAGCACCAGAACTGGAGTTAAACGCCCAAACTGGCATCCAAGCTGGCGTTTAACTCCAGAGGTATCCTATGCACGTGATAGCTTCAAAGCTCAGCCCAAACACACAACAAGTGGGCCCCAGAAGTGGATTTCTGCAATATCTACTCATTTTCCGTAAACCTTAGTAACTAGTTTAGTATAAATAACACTTTTGACTATTGTATTTTGGTCTTTTTGGAAACCTTGAGCTTTATGATCATCTTTGGGGAGGCTGGCCATTTGGCCATGCCTAGAACTTTTTCTCTTATGTATTTTCAACGGTGGAGTTTCTACACCTCATAGATTAAGGTGAGGAGCTCTACTGTTCCTCATGAATTAATGCAAGTACTATTGTTTTTTCCTTCAATTCACACCTACTTCTTCTCCAATATATACTCTTGTACTTAATTTAGTTAAGTTAGATTGAAGGGGTAACCCGTGGCAATCACCCACTATCTTCAGTACTCGCTTAGCCAAGATCCGCAGGCCTGACAAACACAAAGCGGTCTATATGATGTTCAATGTAGTCATTGGACGCCAGCCGGAGTATACTCTCTTGGGTCACTAATCCATGGATTCGCATCGTCTTTCCTGACAACAGAGCATCTGCCCCCGTAATTAGGATCTTCGTGGTATAGGTGGTGGACGAAATTGTGATTACTATCTTTTGAGCTTTAGCATATATTTACTCTTATGGCACTGTTTATTTTCACAACTCCGTTCAACTAACCAGCAAGTGTACTGGGTCGTCCAAGTAATAAACCTTACGTGAGTAAGGGTCGAATCCACAGAGATTGTTGGTATGAAGCAAGCTATGGTCACCTTGCAAATCTTAGTCAGGCAGATTAAAATAGTTTATGGGTTTTTCGAAAATAGAAATAAAGGGTAGAAATAAAAGGGATAGAAGACTTATGCAGATTCATTGGTAGGAATTTCAGATAAGCGGGTGGAGATGCTGTAGAGCCCAAGCACGCCTGCTCTCCTACTGCTTCTACTCAATCCTTCTTACTCCTTTCCATGGCAAGCTTTGTATAGGGGTTCACCATCAACTGTGGCTACTTTCTTCCTCTCGGGGAAATATCCTGTGCGGCTGTCACTCGCACAGCTAACCAGTCTGGAGGCATCACCCATGGCTGATGGCTACATCCCATCCTCGCAGTGAAAACTAATGCTCACGCACTCTGTCACAGTGCGGCTAATCACCGGTTGGTTCCCGCTCCTACTGGAATAGAATCCCTCTTTTGCGTCTGTCACTAACGCCCAGCAGGTTAAAGTTTGAAGCACGTCACAGTCATTCATTACCGGAATCCTACTCGGAATACCACAGACAAGGTGAGACTTTCCGGATTCCCAGGATCCTACTTGGAATACCACAGACAAGGTGAGACTTTCCGGATCCTCATAAATTCCGCCATCTATCTAGCTTATACCACGAAGATTCTGTTGGAGAATCTAAGAGATACGCATTCAAGCTCTGTTGCATGTAGAACGGAAGTGGTTGTCAATCACGCGCGTTCATAAGTGAGAATGATAATGAGGGTAATCTGACTCATAACATTCATCATGTTCTTGGGTACGAATGAATATCTTGGAATAGGAATAAGATAGAGACCGAATAAGAGATAATAGAATTTCATTAACACTTGAGGTACAACAGAGCTCCACACCCTTAATCTATGGTGTGCAGAAACTCCACTGTTGAAAATACATAAGCAAAGAGTTCAGGCATGGCCGAATGGCCAGCCCTCTCTAACGTGATCACAGGATTCAAAATACAATCCCAGATGTCTAATACAATAGATAAATGTCCTATATATACTAGACTAGCTACTAGGGTTTACATGAGTAAGTAATTGATGCATAAATCCACTTCCGGGGCCCACTTGGTGTATGCTTGGGCTGAGCTTGATCAATCCACGAGTAGAGGCATTTCTTGGCGTCAAACTCCAGGTTATGACGTGTTTTGGGCGTTCAACTCCGGATAATGACGTTTTTCTGGCGTTTAACTCCAGACAGCAGCATGTACTTGGCGTTCAACGCCAAGTTACGTCGTCATTCTTCGAATAAAGTATGGACTATTATATATTGCTGGAAAGCCCTGGATGTCTACTTTCCAACGCCGTTGCGAGCGCGCCAATTGGAGTTCTGTAGCTCCAGAAAATCCATTTCGAGTGCAGGGAGGTCAGATTCCAACAGCATCAGCAGTCCTTTTGTCAGCCTTCTTCAGAGTTCTGCTCAAATCCCTCAATTTCAGTCAGAATTTACCTGAAATCACAGAAAAACACACAAACTCATAGTAAAGTCCAGAAATGTGAATTTATCATAAAAACTAATGAAAACATCCCTAAAAGTAGCTTAAACTTACTAAAAACTATATAAAAACAATGCCAAAAAGCGTATAAATCATCCGCTCATCAATAGGCTAGAATCAATAGACAGCATTCTTGAGATCCGGAAAGTCTAAACCTTATCTGTGTATTCTGAGTAGGATCTAGGAAGGGATGATTGTGAGGAGCTTCAAACTCGCAAATGTTAGGTGCAGTGACAGTGTGCAAAAGGATCGATGGATCTTATTCCGACACAAGTGAGAACCGACAGATGATTAGCCCTGCGGTAACTGTGCCTGGTATTTTTCATCCGAGACAAAAAATGCGACAGTTGATTAGCCGTACAGAGACCGTAGCTGGACCATTTTCACTGAGAGGATCATACAACTTGCCATGGAAGGGAGGACGCATGATTGGATGAAGACAATAGGAAAGTAGAGGTTCAGATGCGACAAAGCATCTCCAAACGCTTATCTGAAATTCCCACCAATGAATTACATAAGTATCTTTATGTTATTTTCCGTTTTATTTATCTTTTTATTTATCAAAACCCCAGAACCTTTTGAATTCGCCTGACTGAGATTTACAAGATGACCATAGCTTGCTTCACGCCATCAATCTCTGTGGGATCGACCCTTACCCACGTAAGGTATTACATGGAAGACCCAGTGCATTTGCTGGTTAGTTGTGCGGAGTTGTGAAAAGTGTGATCACAATTTCATGCACTAAGGACAACGATGAATTTCAGATCAAGTATTGAAACAGAATTCCTTCAATCTTTATCCAAAATTCAAAACAGAAAGTAATAGTTGCAGAAACAAGAACAATCAGAAAAGAAAACTAGATTTTGATCCCAATTCCCAAATTCAAAGTGAAAACTAAGTGAAAACTAAAAATTCAGCAAAAAGAAATCAAAAATGCTAAAAGAGGTCCTTTACAAATCAAACTAACTCCTATTTATACACTTTCTATCTTTTGATTTTCAGAACTTGGAGTGGGCTTTTCAAATTGGTGAAGAGGTGTATCCAAAATGGCATTTAATTGAAATTAGACCATGGACACCTTCCAGGGGAGCGCTTGGTCATGTAAGGCAACGTAGCGCTCCTTGCCTTGTCCTAGGCTTGTGCCAACCTTCGAACCAAGCCTTGTTCATAGAGCTATGTTAAGTAATGCAACACAGCACCCCGTGCCTTTGAGTGAGGCTTCCTCTTCGAACCCTGGCTCTCCCATGTTGAGCCAATTTCCTTGTGAAGCATAGCGCTCAGTGAACTAAGTTCACGTAGCACCCTTTCTTTCATGCGCTTGTCCCCTTCTTCGAATCTTGGTGAAGCCATTTTGGCCAATTTCCTTGCCAAGCCTTGTGGCGTGCTTCTCTTGGTTCATGGGTTCGAACCTTGGCTGCCCCCTTTGCTATTGTCGCGCCTTGATTTTCTTTGTTGAGCCCCACGAAAACGTTAACAAAGTTAACGTAGCGCTCTATTCAAGTGAGCGCTGATGCCTTGTGATTGAGCATTCCTTGAGCGCTCCGTGAGTGAAGAGAGCGTAGTGCTCCTTGCTTCTTGGTTGGTCTCTCCATGTTAGCGCTCAAATAGAGAGCGCTACGCTCAATTAGAGAGCACTATGCTTGGCCTTGGTTGGCCTCTGTGAATGCTGACCCTTGCTCCTTTGGATGTCGCCACGCTTTTATGGCCATGGGTCATGCTTTTCAAAGCGTGGCCTAAGGTCCAAAACGTGCTCTAACTTCAAAAGTTTGCCAAAATCTCTTTTTCTACCATTTCTTCACCTACAAGTAATCAAAACAACCAATCAAAGCATCTCCAAATTCACAAGGTTTCTAAATTATTCAAAAACCAACTAATTCTAGCTTAAACCTTACGATTTTGTGTCAAATAATTGATGGTTGATTGAATTGACATAACCATGCAAATCCACTTCAAATCAGTTACTTATAATGCAAGAAAGTGCATAAAACCTAATGAAACAAGTGAAAAATGCTTGAAAACATTGATATTGCATTGATTTGAAAACATTGATGACTATTTGCTCATTGTGCACTCTGAAGATCATTTCTCCCTTTTCCACATCGATAATAGCTCTTGCTGTGGCTAGAAACGGTCTTCCCAAGATAATGGAGTTGTTTCCTTCTTCTTCTATATCCAAGATCACAAAGTCTGTAGGGAAGATAAACTCTCCAACCTTCACTAATAGATTTTCCACAATTCCATTGGGTGTCTTGATTGATCTATCGACCATTACCAGAGACATCCTGGTAGGTTTGAGTTCTTCTACGGTAAGCTTTCTCATCATTGAGATGGGCATTAAATTGATACTGGCATCAAGATCCCAGAGAGCTTTTTCTAATGTCATCTTGCCTATGGTGCATGAGACCACAAAACTCCCTGGATCTTTAAGCTTTGGTGGGATACCCCTTTGAATTACAGCACTGCATTCTTCAGTGAGAAGCATTGTTTCTTTCTCATGCCAGCTTCTCTTTTTGTTAATGAGCTCTTTCAAGAACTTTGCATATAGGGGCATCTGCTCCAATGCTTCAGCCAGGGGGATATTAATCTCCAATTTCTTGAAGACTTCAAGGAATTTGGGGAAGTGTTGATCCTTGGTCTCCTTGTTGAACCTTTGAGGATATGGTAAGGGAGGTGTGTGAGCCTTCACTCCTTGCCTTTGTTCTTGAGATGGTTCCTCTATTACTTGCTTCCCTTTCTTTGAATTTTGTGGCGGTCATTGACGTTAGGATTTTTGCTAGTAAAGAATTTTATAAAAATATAGTCGTGTTGTGAGTATAGATTCAAAACCAACAGAAAATCCTTTCGTACAAACGTTTTGGTTGTCACAAGTAACAAACCCTTTTAAAATTGATAACTGAGTAATTAAACCTCGGGTCGTCTTCTCAAGGAATTGCAGGGAAGTATGATTTATTATTGGTTATGGAAAATAGTGTTTTGGGTTTGAAAAGGTTTTAAACAAGAGAAATAGTTTGCCAGAATTAATAAATTAATAACTAATAAAACTCCTGGCAAAGTATGAAAACTGGAAGTCCTATCCCAGTGTCCTTATCCATTGTGATGAGAATTGGATTCTTTTTCTCCCACTAAGTTAACCTCTAACTATGAAGGTAAATTAAGTGAACGGAATAAGTTTGGTTCCTCAAATCCTAGTCTTTCCTTGGGAAAGGCTAGAGTTAGTGGAACTCAAGTTAATTCTTGAAGAATTCCAATTTTCAGTCAACAATGAGTTTGACAACTCAAGATTACCAATTAATCAACCAAGGCCAAAAGAGAAGGAAATCTACTTGAATAAAAATGCCTTCAGATGGGAAGTAATAGTAACATAAATAAAAGAAAGAAATCTTAAATCTGAAATACCTCAATTGCATTAATAAAATAAAATCAATCCAATCATGAAGAGTCATAAGCCAAATAGGCAACATCAATAATCAAATAATAAGAGAAGTCAAAATAAAGGAATATTGAATCTGATATGAAGATGAGATAAATCCTAATCCTAATATAAATTCTAATCCTAATCCTAAGAGAGAGGAGATAACCTCTCTCTCTAAAAACTACATCTAAATCCTAAAAAGTGTGTATTCTCTATATGCTATTATGAATGGGTAGATTCCTTCATTTATAATTCTTCAATCTGTGTTCTCTGGGGTTTGGATCTGGGCCAAAAAGACCCAAAAATCGCTGAGGATGACTTCTGCGAATTCTACAAATCGTGCACATCACGAGTCTGCGTGGGTCACGCGGTCGCGTCATTTAGAGTGTTACTCTACCACGCGGTCGTGTCAGTCATGCGCCCGTGTCAGTTGTGTTTCGCAAGTCACGCGTTCACCTCATCCATGTGCTCGCGTCGATTCTCTTTCGTGCGAACCATGCGTTCGCGTCGTCCATGCGGACGTGTCACTACCAGTTTCTCCAAAACTCCAATTTGTGCTTTCCTTCCATTTTTGTATGTTTCCTTTCCATCCTTTAAGTCATTCATGCCCTAGAAGTTCTGCAACTACTCAACACACAAACCACGGCATCGAATGGTAATAAAGGGTAATTTAAAATAATTATTTTTAAAGTATAGGAAACATGTAATTTACATATATCATATAATAAGGAAGGGAAAGTAAAACCATGCAATTTATATGAATAAGTAGGTGAAGGGTTAAATAAATCATTCAATTTAAGCACAATATATACCATAAAATATGGGTTTATCAGTCATCCTTCTCTTTAAGCTTCTCTAGGCTCTTCTTGTTTAGTACAACTTCTTCTTTGTTGCTGGCCTCATCTTTCTCGGGTGTCCTTTTGTCATTCTCTATAGGCTTCTTGTTGGCTTCTTTGTTATTTACCAAGGTCCTTCCACTCCTTAATTGAATAGCTTTGCATTCTTCTTTGGGATTCGGAATGGTATCACTTGGGAGTGAGCTTGTTGGCCTTTCAATCACAGCTTGCTTGGACAATTATCCAATATGCCTCTCTAAGTTTCTCATTGAAGCTTCATGATTCTTGCTTGTTAGTTCCTGCTGCCTCATAATCTTTTCTATCAGTATCTCCAAGTTGGAGATCCTTTGAGTATCTTGTGGTATCTGTGGCTGATTGTGAGATGTTGAGGGTAGATGATAATTGTTTTAGTTAGTGGCTAGATTATTGGACGGATAATAGTTGGAATTGGGATGATTATTTTGGGGTTTTCTGTATGGATTAGGGTTAGTATTTTGCTGGTTGTTGTTGTTTGTGTTTTTTGAGTTGTTGCGGTTTGAATTTCTTTGCCATGGCTGCTGGTTTTATTCTGGTTGTCTCTCCATCTCAGGTTTGGATGGTTCCTCCAGGAAGAGTTGTAAGTATCTCCATGAAGGTCATTTGATCTAGAACCTTGGTTTTGCACATATTGAACATGTTCCTGCTGCTGATCCTCTTGGTTTTCTTCATTTTGTCCCCATGTGGGTGATGGTTGACTTGTATTCACTGCTGCAACTTGGAGGCCATCAATCCTCTTGGCCATCATCTCCATTTGCTATTGGATTTGTTAGTGCATCACCTTGTTTTGAGCTAAAATAGTGTCCACTCCTTAAAGCTCCAATACACATGTTCTTTGGGCAGGTTGACATTGCCTCTGATGACCATAGAAGTATTGATTGTTTGTTACAGTGTCAATGAGATTTTGAGCCTCCTCAGTTGTTTTCATGAGTTGTAGTGACCCTCCTGCTGAGTAGTCAAGTGCCTCTTGAGCTCTGAATGCCAGTCCTTCATAGAAGTTGTGAAGTTTATCCCATTCATTGAACATATCTGGTGGGCATTTCCTGAGTAAAGCTTTGTATCTTTCCTATGCATCATACAGTGACTCTCCATCCATCTGAGTGAATGTTTAGACCTCTGTTTTGAGTCTGATAATTCTTTGGGGAAGATAGAACTTGGATAAGAACTTGTTCACTAGATCTTCCCAATTGTTGATACTTTCTCTTGGAAATGTCTCCAACCATTGAGTAGCTTTATCTCTGAGGCAAAATGGAAATAGCAACAACTTGTAAATGTCAGGATGCACACCATTGGTTTTCACTGTGTCACAAATCCTCAGAAAAGTGGATAAGTGTTGGTTTGGATCTTCAAGTGGACCTCCTCCATAGGAACAATTGTTTTGTACCAAAGTGATGAGCTGGGGCTTCAATTCAAAGTTGTTTACATTGACATTGGGAGTAAGGATGCTACTCCCACAGTGCCTTGGGTTGGGGAATGTATAAGAGGCTAAAACTCTTCTCTGAGGTTGGCCATTGTTGTTGGCTACTTCATCAGGTGGATTAGGATGATTCCCTCTTGCTTCTCTCCGTAATCTCTTGAGAATTCTTTTGTCAGTCTCACATATGGTAGAGACCTCTCCCTTTGCTTTTGTCATACAACCAAAACAACAAGAAACACACAGAGCACTCTGTAGCTTTAGTGCAGTGAGAGTTAGTAGAGACAAAGTCTTAAATAGTTAGTGTGCTTGTCAAAAATAAAAAAAAAACAAAGAAAAAGTGCTTAATCTAGACCACCACCTTACTTAATCATTGTCAATCTTTATCATATCCCGGCAACGGTGCCAAAAACTTGATGGGTGGAAATCATATTCCAACACAAACTCATCGGCAAGTGTACCAGGTCACATCAAGTAGTAATTACTCACAAGAGTGAGGTTGATCCCACAGAGATTGATGGATTGAGCAATTTTAGTTAGGTGATGAATTTAGTTAAGCAAACAGTTCATGATTGGAGTGAATTGTGATCAACAGAAGCTAAATTGCATAAAATTAAAAGGGAGAGGGGAAATTGACAGTAAAGTAAAGTGCAGAAGAAATAAAAGAGCTGAAACTTAAATTGCATGGAAAGTAAATTGCAGAAACTTAAAGTGCAAGAAATGTGAATGGCTGAATCTAAAATGCTGGAAAAACTTAAATTGCTTGAAGATTAAAGGGATTTGGGAGCTGGAATTCAAAATTAAGCAAGAGAAATGCAAACTAAAGTAAATCAGAAAGCTGTGAAGTAAAGAAATTCAGTTCAGTGTCAAATAGAAAATGGAAAATTACTTGAAGAAGCAAAACAAAAGAAACTGAGCTCAATTATGAAATTCTCCAAGAGAAATTGAAGATCCAAGAAGAACAATGAGACTAGAAAGCAGATATAGATCTCAATTCTTCTCTTGATCAAACAAAAACACAATTGTAGAAGAAACGTAAATAAAGACAGTGAATAAAACTCAAATCCAATTCCTCAATTATCAGAATTATACAGATGAGGACAAAGATGAATTTCAAATCAAGTATTGAAACAAAATTTCTTCAATCTTAATCCAAAATTCAAAATTGAAAGTAAAAGTTCCAGAAGCAAGAACAATCAGAAAATAAAACTAGATTTCGATCCCAATTCTCAAATTCAAAGTGAAAACTAAGTGAAAACTAAAAATGCAGCTAAAGGAAATAAAAAATGCTAAAAGAGGTCCTTTACAAATCAAACTAACTCCTATTTATATACTTTGTATTTTTTGATTTTCAGAACATGAAGTGGGCTTTTCAAATTGGTGAAGAGGTGGATCAAAAATGGCATTTAGTTGAAATTGGACCATGGACACCTTCCAAGGGAGCGCTCGGTCATGTAAGGCAATGTAGTGCTCCTTGCCTTGTCCCAAGCTCGTGCCAACCTTCGAACCAAGCCTTGTTCATAGTGCTACGTTTAGTAGTGCAACGTAGCACCCCTTGCCTTTGAGTGAGGCTTCCTCTTCGAACCTTGGCTCTCCCATGTTAAGCCAATTTCCTTGTGAAGCATAGCGCTCAGTGAACTAAGTTCACGTAGTGCCCCTTCTTTCATGCGCTTGTCCCCTTCTTCGAATCTTGGTAAAGCCATTTTGGCCAATTTCCTTGCCAAGCCTTGTAGCGCGCTTCTCTTGGTTCATGGGTTCGAACCTTGGCTGCCCCCTTTGCTATTGTCGCGCCTTGATTTTCTTTGTTGAGCCCCACGAAAACGTTAACAAAGTTAACGTAGCGCTCTATTCAAGTGAGCGCTGATGCCTTGTGATTGAGCATTCCTGGAGCGCTCCGTGAGTGAAGAGAGTGTAGCGCTCCTTGCTTCTTGGTTGGTCTCTCCATGTTAGCACTCAAATAGAGAGCACTACGCTCAATTAGAGAGCGCCATGCTTGGCCTTGGTTGGCCTCTGTGAATGCTGACCCTTGCTCCTTTAGATGTCGCCACGCTTTTATGGCCATGGGTCACGTTTTTCAAAGCGTGGCCTAAGGTCCAAAGCATGCTCTAACTTCAAAAGTCTGCCAAAATCCCTTTTCCACCATTTCTTCACCTACAAGTAATCAGAACAACCAATCAAAGCATCTCCAAATTCACAAGGTTTCTAAATTATTCAAAAACCAACTAATTATAGCTTAAACCTTATGATTTTGTGGCAAATAATTGATGGTTGATTGAATTGATATAACCATGCAAATCCACTCCAAATCACTTACGTATAATGTAAGAAAGTGCATAAAACCTAATGAAACAAGTGAAAAATGCTTGAAAAGCTAGCATAACATGACTTGTCATCAGGTGGTACACAAGTATACACAAAATACATGTTTTTAGTGTCTCTTCATTAAGCTGAGACATTGAGACACAACCTATAAGACACAAAATTTTACATTTTTATCCCTTTTTTTTTAAATTCCAACTATGTCCTTAATTAATCTAACCCCAGTTCCCCTTTTTCTCTCTTATTATCTTCTCTATTCTGTGTTTCTAACCCCAAAATCCTTCCAACCTCCATGTCCCTTCCTTCATCCTCCCTCTTCCATGGTTGTGTCCGTCCTCCACACAACCTCATAACCATTGCCTCTCCTCTCTTTCTTTTCTCCTTCTCTCTTTCTCTCTTTGCATCGCCACACTGATGAGCGGATATTTTATACGCTTTTTGGGGGTAATTTCATGTAGATTTTAGCATCTTTTAATTAGTTTTTAGTAGAATATTATTAGTTTTTAGGCAAAAATCATATTTCTGGACTTTACTATGAGTTGTGTGATTTTTCTGTGATTTCAGGTATTTTCTGGCTGAAATTGAGGGAGCTGAGCAAAAATCTGATTTAGGCTGAAAAAGGACTGCTGATGCTGTTGGATCCTGACCTCCCTGCACTCGGAATGGATTTCTTGGAGCTACAGGAATCCAATTGGCGCGCTCTCAACGTTGTTGGAAAGTAGACATCCAGGGCTTTCCAGCAATATATAATAGTTCATACTTTGCGCGAAGATAGACGACGTAACTTGGCATTGAACGCCAAGTACATGCTGCTGTCTGGAGTTAATCGCCAGAAAAACGTCATGATTCGGAGTTGAACGCCCAAAACACGTCATAACTTGGAGTTTAACACCAAGTAAGGCCTCTACTCGTGGATAGCTTTAGTCTCAGCCCCAGCACACACCAAGTGGGCCCCAGAAGTGGATTTCTGCACCAATTACCTTAGTTTACTCATATTTTGTAAACCTAGGTTACTAGTTTACTATTTAAACAACTTTTAGAGACTTATCTTGTACCTCATGACATTTTCAGATCTGAATTATATACTTTTTGACGGCATGAGTCTCTAAACTCCATTGTTGGGGGTGAGGAGCTCTGCAGCGTCTCGATGATTTAATACAATTCCTTTGTTTTCCATTCAAACACGCTTGTTCTTATCTAAGATGTTTATTCGCGCTTAATTATGAAGAAGGTGATGATCCGTGACACTCATCACCTTCCTCAATCCATGAACGTGTGCCTGACAACCACCTCCGTTCTACATCAGATTGAATGAATATCTCTTAGATTCCTTAATCAGAATCTTCGTGGTATAAGCCGGATTGATGACGGCATTTATGAGAATCCGGAAAGTCTAAACCTTGTCTGTGGTATTCCGAGTAGGATTCTGGGATTGAATGAATGTGACGAGCTTCAAACTCCTGAAGGCTGGGCGTTAGTGACAGACGCAAAAGAATCAATGGATTCTACTCCAACCTGATTGAGAACCGACAGATGATTAGCCGTGCTGTGACAGAGCATAGGAACGTTTTCACTGAGAGGATGGGAAGTAGCCACTGACAACGGTGATACCCTACATAGAGCTTGCCATGGAAGGAGCCTTGCGTGTGTTGAAGGATTTCAAGGAAGAGTTGAAGTCAGAAGACAAAGCATCTCCAAAACTCCAACATATTTCCCATTACTGCACAACAAGTAACAATTTGATTCTCTCTTATTTTTCTTACAATTTTAAATACTCTGACTTCTTACAATTAAATCCAAATAACCTTATTGGCCTCCTGACTAAGATTAATAAAATAAACATTGATTGCTTCAAACCAATAATCTCCGTGGGATCGACCCTTACTCACGTAAGGTATTACTTGGACGACCCAGTGCACTTGCTGGTTAGTTGTGCGAATTACAAATTCGTGCACCAAGTTTTTGGCGCCGTTGCCGGGGATTATTGAGTTTGAACAATTGAAGGCATATTTTATTTCTTAGATTAGGAATAATTTATTTTTGTTGTTATAGAGTCATCAAATTTTGATAGGATAGTTTCGTTTCAAAAAAATTTTCTTTTCAAAAATATTATTTTTCTTAATTAGTTGTTAATTTTTCGTGAGTTTAGTGTCTTATTTTAAGTTTGGTGTTAATTGCATATTTTATATTTTCTTTAAAATTTTCGTGTTAGTGTTCTTGGTTCTTCCTTGATCTTCAAGTTGTTCTTGTCCATTTTTCTTGATTGATCTTTAGTTTTTCTTGTTTTGTGTCTTTTCCTGTTTCTCTTGTGCTTTTTCAAACAGTAACTTCCAAAAAATTTTTTACTAATATCCATTTTTAAAATTAATTCTAAAGTTGCTGCCCATTTTTCTGGAGCTTTAGTAGTTGTTCTTCATAATTGGGTATCTTCTTTGGAATCTTTTTCAAAAATAATTTTTCTTTTATTGAATCTTGTGCCAAACTCTAAGTTTGGTGTTTTCTTGTTAAGTTTTCTTTAATTTTCGAAAATTTGTCTTGGTTTTCTAAAAAATTTTTAAGTTTGGTGTTCTTTCTTTTGTTCTTGGTATTCTTGTGAATCTTCAAGGTGTTCTTGAGTCTTTCTTGTGCTTTGATCTTAAAATTTTTAAGTTTGGTGTTCCTTGGTGTTTTCTCTCCAAAATTTTCGAAAATAAGGAGCATTGGATCTAAAAATTTTAAGTCTTGTGTCTTTTGTGTGTTTTTCTCTTTCATCAAAAAAAAATTTCAAAATTCAAAAAAAAATATCTTTCCTAACTAATTTTAAACTATTTTTTTCGAAAATTTTATATAAAAATTCAGATTTAAATTTCAAAATATTTTCAATCTCTTTTATTTGTTTCGTTTTTATTTTATTTTATAAAAATTAACTTTTATAAAATAAATAAAATCAACATATAAATTATCTATTGTATTCCATCATGGAAGCAAGTAGGAATGAACAGTCCAAGAGGACTCTGGGGTCATATGCTAACCCCACTACTGCTTCATATGGGAGTAGTATCTATATACCCTCCATTGGAGTTAGTAGCTTTGAGCTGAATCCTCAGCTCATTATCATGGTGCAGCAAAATTGCCAGTATTCTGGTCTTCCACATGAAGAACCTACAGAGTTTCTGGCACAATTTCTGCAAATTGCTGATACAGTACATGATAAGGAAGTAGATCAGGATGTCTACAGATTATTACTGTTTCCATTTGCTGTAAAAGATCAAGCTAAGAGGTGGTTAAATAACCAGCCTAAGAACAGCATAAAAACATGGAAACAGCTATCAGAAAAATTTTTGAATCACTATTTCCCTCCAAAACGGATGACACAGCTAAGGCTAAGCATCCAAGGCTTCAAACAAGGAGATAATGAATCCCTTTATGATGCCTGGGAGAGATACAGAGAGATGCTAAGAAAATGCCCCTCTGAAATGTTTTCAGAGTGGGTGCAATTGGACATCTTCTACTATGGGCTTACAGAAAAAGCTCAGATTTCTCTAGACCACTCAGCTGGTGGATCTATACATATGAGAAAAACAATTGAAGAAGCTCAAGAGCTTATTGATACAGTTGCCAGAAATCAACATTTGTACCTAAGCAGTGAATCTTCCATGAAAGAAGAAGCTAAAACAGTAACTGCAGAACTTAGTCCGGTGGATCAGGCTAATGAAATTAATCAACAATTAGACTTTCTAACTCAGCAGCTAGCCGAATTCAAGGAAATATTACAGGAAACAAGAATGGCTAACAGGAATATGGAAGTGCAATTAAAGCAGACAGAAAAGCAACTGTCAAAATAAATAGCAGAAGAATGCCAAGCAGTTCAATTAAGAAGTGGGAAAACATTAAATACCTCACTTCAAAGCAGCAGAAAGTCAAGAAATGAACAGATGTCTACTCAAAATCCCTCTGAGGACAATCAGAGCCCAGAGAGGAACGATGCTGGTGCTGAACGCCCAGACCATGCTCATTCCTGGCGTTCAACGCCAGAAACAAGCATGAATCCGGCGTTGAACGCCCAAAGGGAACATGGTTCTGGCGTTCAAACGCCAGTAACAATTAAGGAAGTGGTGTCTAACGCCACTCCAGCTTCCATCCCTGGCATTCAAATGCCAGTGGGTGATCAGTCACATACAAGTGCTGATAACAACCCTTCTAAAAAGGCTTCCCAACCCACTTCTGTAGGTAATAAACCTGCAGCAACTAAGGTTAAGGAATACAAAGGCAAAATGCCTTATCCTCAAAAACTCTGCCAAGCGGAACAGGATAAGCAATTTGCCCGCTTTGCAGACTATCTCAGGACTCTTGAAATAAAGATTCCGTTTGCAGAAGCACTTGAGCAAATACCTTCTTATGCTAAGTTCATGAAAGAGATCTTAAGTCATAAGAAGGATTGGAGGGAAACTGAAAAAGTTTACCTCACTGAAGAATGCAGTGCAGTCATTCTAAAAAGCTTACCTGAGAAGCTCAAAGATCCTGGGAGCTTCATGATACCATGCACATTAGAGGGTGCTTGTGCCAAGCAAGCTTTATGTGATCTTGGGGCAAGTATCAACCTAATACCTGCATCCACTATCAGAAAGCTTGGCTTAGCTGAAGAAATCAAACCAACCAGGATGTGTCTTCAACTTGCTGATGGCTCCATTAAATACCCATCAGGAGTGATTGAAGACATGATTGTCAAGGTTGGGCCATTCGCCTTTCCTACTGACTTTGTGGTGCTGGAAATGGAGGAGCACAAGAGTGCAACTCTCATTCTAGGAAGACCTTTCCTAGCCACTGGCCGAACCCTCATTGATGTCCAAAAAGGGGAAGTAACCTTGAGAGTCAATGAGGAGGAGTTTAAGTTGAATGTTGTCAAAGCCATGCAACATCCAGACACCCCAAATGACTGCATGAGTGTTGATATTATTGACTCTCTGCTAAGAGATGTCAATATGGCTGAGAGTCTCGAATCAGAGCTAGAGGACATCTTTAAAGATGTTCAGCCTGATTTGGAGGAATCAGAGAAGATAATAGAACCTCTGAAAATCCCTCAAGAAGAGGAGAAACCTCCAAAACTCGAACTCAAACCATTACCACCATCCCTTGAATATGCATTTCTGGGAGAAGGTGATACCTTTCCTGTAATTATAAGCTCTACCTTAGAGCCACAGGAAGAGGAAGCACTAATTCAAGTGCTAAGGACACACAAGACAGCTCTTGGGTGGTCCATCAGTGATCTTAAGGGCATTAGCCCAGCCAGATGCATGCACAAGATCTTACTGGAGGATGACGCCAAGCCAGTGGATCAACCACAAAGGCGGCTGAATCCAGCTATGAAAGAAGTGGTGCAGAAAGAGGTCACTAAATTACTAGAGGCTGGGATTATTTATCCTATTTCTGACAGCCCCTGGGTGAGCCCTGTCCAAGTTGTCCCTAAGAAAGGTGGCATGACAGTGATTCATAATGAAAAAAATGAACTGGTTCCTACAAGAACAGTTACAAGGTGGCGTATGTGCATTGATTATAGAAGGCTCAATACAGCCACCAGAAAGGATCATTTTCCTTTACCATTCATAGACCAGATGCTAGAGAGACTAGCAGGTCATGAGTACTACTGCTTCCTGGATGGATATTCAGGTTATAATCAAATTGCAGTAGATCCCCAGGATCAGGAGAAAACGGCATTTACATGCCCATCTGGAGTATTTGCATACAGAAGGATGCCATTTGGCCTGCAATGCACCTGCAACCTTTCAGAGGTGCATGCTCTCAATTTTCTCTGATATGGTGGAAAAATTCCTGGAAGTCTTCATGGATGACTTTTCAGTATTTGGAGACTCATTCAGCTCCTGCCTTAACCATTTAGCACTTGTTCTGAAAAGATGCCAAGAGACTAACCTGGTTTAAACTGGGAAAAATGTCACTTTATGGTGACTGAAGGAATTGTCCTTGGGCACAAAATTTCGAACAAGGGAATAGAGGTGGATCAAGCTAAGGTAGAAGTAATTGAAAAATTTCCACCACCTGCTAATGTTAAGGCAATCAGAAGCTTTCTGGGGCATGCAGGATTCTATAGGAGGTTTATAAAGGATTTTTCAAAAATCGCCAAACCTCTGAGCAACCTGCTAGCTGCTGACACGCCATTTATCTTTGATAAAGAGTGTCTGCAGGCATTTGAGACTCTGAAAGCTAAATTGGTTACAGCACCAATCATCTCTGCACCAAACTGGACATTACCATTTGAATTGATGTGTGATGCCAGTGACCATGCCATTGGTGCAGTATTGGGACAAAGGCATAACAAGCTTCTGCACGTCATTTATTATGCTAGCCGTGTTCTAAATGATGCACAGAAGAATTACACAACCACAGAAAAAGAGCTACTTGCAGTGGTTTACGCCATTGACAAATTCAGATCCTATTTAGTAGGATCAAAAGTGATTGTGTACACTGATCATGCTGCTCTTAAATATCTACTCACAAAGCAGGATTCAAAACCCAGACTCATCAGATGGGTGCTGCTTCTGCAAGAGTTTGATATATAAATAAGAGACAGAAAAGGGACAGAGAATCAAGTAGCAGATCACCTGTCCCGAATAGAACCAGTAGAAGGGGCGTCCCTCCCTCTCACTGAGATCTCTGAAACTTTTTCGGATGAGCAACTCTTTGCCATCCAGGAAGTGCCATGGTTTGCAGACATTTCAAACTACAAGGCAGTGAGATTCATACCCAAAGAGTACAGTAGGGTGCAATCAAAGAAATTAATCACAGATGCAAAGTACTATCTTTGGGATGAACCATATCTCTTCAAGAGATGTGTAGACGGAGTAATCTGTAGATGTGTGCCTAAGGAAGAAGTGCAAAAGATTTTATGGCATTGCCATGGATCACAATATGGAGGACATTTTGGAAGTGAGCGAACAGCCACAAGAGTCCTCCAAAGTGGCTTCTACTGGCCCACTCTCTATAAAGATTCCCGAGCATTTGTGCTTAATTGTGACAGTTGCCAAAGATCAGGCAACCTACCTCACAGTTATGCCATGCCTCAACAAGGGATATTGGAGATTGAGTTGTTTGATGTATGGGGTATTGACTTCATGGGACCTTTCCCACCATCATACTCAAACACTTATATTCTGGTGGCAGTGGATTTTGTATCCAAATGGGTGGAGGCTATTGCAACACCCACTAATGACACTAAAACAGTGTTAAAATTCCTCCAGAAACATATCTTCAGCAGATTTGGTATCCCTAGAGTATTAATCAGTGATGGGGGCACTCATTTTTGCAATAAACAGCTTTACTCTGCTCTGGTACGTTATGGAGTTAGCCACAGGGTAGCTACTCCATATCACCCACAAACTAATGGGCAAGCTGAAGTCTCAAATAGAGAACTTAAAAGAATCCTGGAACGGACTGTAATTAACCGTAGAAGGGATTGGGCAAGAAGCCTGGATGATGCTCTGTGGGCATACAGAACAGCATTCAAGACCCCCATAGGGACCTCTCCATACCAGCTTGTGTATTGGAAAGGCATGTCACTTGCCAGTGGAACTGGAACACAAGGCCTACTGGGCAACCAGATTCCTGAACCTTGATGCCAAGTTAGCTGGAGAAAAACGATTGCTCCAGTTAAATGAGCTAGAGGAATTTAGACTCAATGCTTTCGAGAATGCAAAAATTTACAAGGAGAAAGCAAAAAGATGGCATGATAAGAAATTGTCATCCAGAGTCTTTGAGCCAGGACAGAAAGTTCTGCTATTTAATTCAAGGCTCAAATTATTCCCCGGGAAATTAAAATCCCGGTGGAGAGGTCCATATGTAATTACAAGTGTATCACCATATGGATACATAGAACTTCAGGATAATGACTCTAACAAAAAGTTCATTGTTAATGGACAAAGAGTTAAACATTATCTTGAAGGTAATTTCGAGCAAGAATGCTCAAGACTGAGACTTAATTGAAGATCAGTAATAGTCCAGCTAATGACATTAAAGAAGCGCTTGCTGGGAGGCAACCCAGCCAATCACAAAATTTAATTTTATTCGTTTTTCTAATTAATTAAAGTTTTACAGGTAGATGCTAAAGTATCTTCAAAAGGTGAAATAGCAATTGGTTGAAGTCACAGAGTTACAGGGAAATTTGGAAGCTCACTGGCGTGAAAAAGCCAATAAGAAACAATTTGGGCGTTGAACGCCCAAAAGAAGCACCCACTGGGCGTTTAACGCCAGTAAGGGTAGCCATCTGGGCGTTAAACACCAGAAAGAAGCACCTTCTGGGCGTTTAACGCCAGACTGCTAGCATCCTGGGCGTTCAGAAAAACGCCCAGTGACAAAGGACTTCCTGGCGTTCAACGCCAGAAAGAAGCATCAGCTGGGCGTTGAACGCCCAGGAGAAGCAACAATTGGGCGTTAAACGCCCAAAACATGCATCGTTTGGGTGTTTAACGCCAGGATGGTGGGAGGAGGTACAAATTTGTTTTTCTTTATAATTTTTCAAAATTTTTATGTTTCAATTCATGATTTCTTGCATAAACATGTTTCAAAATATCATCTTTCAATTCCAAAAATTTTAATCCTAATTTCTAAAATCCCTAATTTCTAAAAATCCATGTTTCAAAATTTTAAATATATCTTAATCCATAAAGCCAAATTGTTTTCCAATCCAATCCAACTCTTTCAAGTTTGTTTTCAAAACTCAATTATCTTTTTAAAATCTTTTTCAAAATTAAAAAAATTTCAGATTTATCTTTTGAATTATTATTCATATCTTTCTCTTTTTAAACTATATCTTTTTCTTATCATATCTATCTTTTATAAATCATATCTTCTATCTTATCTCTTTCTTATTTTCGAAAATCTCCCACCCCCCTCCCTATATATTGAATTCGGCGCGCCTCTCATCATCACCATTCCACACTTGCTCTCCTCTTATCCCTCTTCTTTCTTCTCTTTTGCTTGAGGACAAGCAAAGCTCTAAGTTTGGTGTGTTTATCCGTGATCACAAAAACATACCCACTAAAGATCATGGCTCTTAAAGGAAAGCAAACCACCCCAAGAGGAAAGAAAGAAAGCAATCCAAAGCCACTTTAGAATCAAGGGAAGTTCTTAACTAAAGAACATTCAGACCATTATTACAAGATAATGAGTCACAGATCAGTGATCCCGGAAGTCAAATTTGATCTGAAAGAAGATGAATATCCGGAGATCCAAGAGCAAATTCGAAACAGGAATTGGGAAATTCTGGCCAATCCTGAAACGAAAGTGGGAAGGAACATGGTTCAGGAGTTCTATGCTAATCTATGGCAGACAGACAGGCAAAGAATAATTGGAGCTGCTCTCTTTGACCATCAGACCTTAGTCAGAGGGAAGATTGTTCATACCCATCCTGACAGGATCAGGGAGATATTTACGCTTCCTCAACTGAAAGATGACCCAGACTCTTTTAATAGGAGAATGATGAGGGTGAACAAAGGTCTGGACAAGATTCTGGAGGATATATGTGATGTGTGGAAAACGATCCAACACAAAACTCACCGGCAAGTGTACCGGGTCGCATCAAGTAATAATAACTCACATGAGTGAGGTCGATCCCACAGGGATTGAAGGATTGAGCAATTTTAGTTTAGTGGGTGATTTAGTCAAGCGAATCAAGTTTTGGTTGAGTGATTTGTGTTTAACAAGAAATAAATGACAGTAAATGTAAAGGGGGAGGGGAGAAGTGCAGTAAATTAAAGAACAGAATTGTAAATTTGCAGAATCTTAAAGAGCAAGAAAGTAAATGACTGAAACTTAAAGTGCAAGAAACTTAGATTGCAGTAACTTAAATGGCAAGAAAGATAAATTGCTAGAAAGTAAAAGGGTATTGAGGAATGGGATTGCAGGATCTAAACAAAGAAGAAGTAAATTGCAACAATTAAGAGAGCTAGAATTGAATCAGAAGCAATAAGCATTCAAACAGAAATGGAATAAAATGTAGCAGAGGTTCACAGAAGAACCAAAAGTAAAATTGGGTCTCAGGTCTCAAGAAACTAGGTAGCAGAGCCTAGATCTCTATTAGCCTTCCTAGATCCAAAATAACAAAGCAATTGACAAGAATTAGAAGAGAACGCAGTAGAAGAACAGAAATAAAAGTGAATTATGCAGAAAATAAATTGAGAAGAGTTTGAATGGGAATTGAGACAGAATTTCCTCAATTTCACACACCCAAAACTCAAAAACAGAAGAGTAGAATTGCCCAAGGAAGAATGAGGAAGGAGATTAGTCAATTCTCCCTTGATCCTCTTTGTGCTCGGCCAATTCTCTCAAGAAAGCTCAAAGAAAGTGCCAAAGTAAAATTCAAACGCCAAGGTAAAAGTCTAAGTGGTAAAAAGGTTCAAAGGTAAAAGCTAAAAGTTTTTAATTACATCAAACTAGCTTCTATTTATACACTTTCTATTCTTGGATTTTGGGATTTGGATGGGCTTTTGATTTGGTGAAGAAATGAATTCAAATGGATTTTTAATTTGAATTTTTGGCCCATTGAAATTCACTCCCAGGAGGCTGCCCTGCCCTTGTGGAGGGCAGGGCAGAAAATTGATGCTTGGTGCATGAGATTGGTGCGGCCATGGTGCGAGTTGGTGCAGCGTGGTGCGAGTCTGGCGCGAGTTGGTGCGGCCAGATGCTGCCCTGCCCGCGCCAAGGGCAGGGCAGGAGAAGTTGGTGCTGCCAGGGATGGTGCGTGCGCTCGTTGGTGCTGCCAGGAAGAAAATTGGTGCGCCAGGAAGAAAATTGGTGCGCCAGGGACGCAAAACGCTGCCCTGCCCGCGCCAAGGGCAGGGCAGGAAAAGTTTGGTGCGCCAGGGACGTGAGTTGGTGCGCGCGCTTGGTGCTGCCATGGGAGAAAATTGGTGCGCGCGTTGGTGCTTCTTGGTGCGCCACACACGATGCTGCCCTGCCCGCGCCAAGGGCAGGGCAAAGTCCCTTCCTTCACAGCCCGTGTTCGAAACTGGGCGGACGCATGCGCTACAATTATTTTCTTGGTTTCTTGGCACGGTAGTGAACCTTAGTGCTTAGCTTCCTCATGGTTCCTTGTTCGAACCTTGTAGCATGCATGGTTGATATTTTCCCCTTGATTTTCTTCCTTATAGGGCCCGATTCTGCCCTCCACAAGGGCAGGGCAGAGTTTGCTTTCTCTTGGTCCCAAGGCACCATTTTGTGCTCTACCCTTGTAGTGGGCAGGGCAGAGTTGCCTATTCTTGTTTGGTTCTCTATGTTGCCCTCCTAGAGGGCAGTCTGCCCTTGTGGAGGGCAATGTTTGCCTCCCCTTGCAATGCGGCACGCTTCTTGTTGATTCGGCCACGCTTTCCTTTTCTTGGCTACACTTCTTAGGCCACGCTTTTCCTTTTCTTTTCTTTTCTTCACCTATATTAAACCAAGACAACACTCAAAGTATCACTAAATTCAAGAGGCTTATAAATCAATTAAAATTCAATTAAAATTAGTTCAAACCTCATGATTTAACATTAATTTCATGGTGGTTGCTTGATTTAAAGAAGTTATGCATTTTCACTCCAAATCACTTACTTAGGATGCAAGAAAGTGCACAAATGCTAACAACACAAGTGAAATTAGCTAGAAAAATGGGTATATGATGACTTGTCATCAATATGCATCCCTGAAGCCAAGTGGACCACCAGCACGACTGGCGTCCCAGTTCAACTCAAAAGAGAAGATCTAAAACCAGCAGCCAGAGGTTGGCTAGATTTCATAGGGCGTTCCATATTGCCCACCAGCAACCGTTCTGAAGTTACTATTAAAAGAGCAGTAATGATTCACTGCATCATGTTGGGAAAAGAAGTAGAAGTCCATCAACTGATCTCATGTGAGCTATACAAAATAGCAAACAGGAACTCCAAGGACGCCAGATTGGCCTATCCAAGCTTAATCTCTATGCTCTGCAAAGATGCCGGAGTGAAGATGGGAATAACTGAGTATATCCCAGTTGAGAGGCCAATCACTGGAATATCAATGGTCAGACAACAGCAACAAGATGATTCAGCCAAGAGGAGAGCACAGGAAGCCCTCCCAGAACTGCCTCAATTCGAATATTGGGAACATCTTGAGGCTTCTATTTCCAAATTGCAAGAAGCTTTGGACCAAATAAAGGAAGAACATAATAATCAAAGTAGCATGCTTTGCAAACTGCTCAAGGAACAGGAAGAGCAAGGGCGTGATTTAAGGGAGCTGAAGCGCCAAAAATTAATCCTTGAAAAACACCCCACAGATTAGAGGAACATCCACTCCTCAAAACAACAGGTTGTTGAGTTCCAATTTTTCTGCTTTAACTTAGTGATAGCGTTATTATTATAGAAATTCACCTTAGGATATATATAGTAGTAGTAATTAGTATATCTATTTTGATTTTATTTCCAATTAAGCTATAATTTATTTTCCTAATCATCATCAGGCATGAATAAAGTAGTAGATTTTTTTTAGAATAAAGAAGTAATTTATATTTTCGAGTTCTTAATAATAAAAATTATAATTAACTATGTGTGGTGGCAATACTTTTTGTTCTCTGAATGAATGCTTGAACAGTGCATAACTTGTACTTTGAATTTGATGAATATTGGCTCCTGAAAGAATGAGGAACACGAAAAATATTATTGATGATCTGAAAAATCATGAGCATTGATTTTTGAAGCAAGAGAAAGCAGTTCAAATATATATATATATATATATATATATATATATATATATATAATTTTTTTTGAATCAAAAGGAATAAAAGCCAAGCAGCCCTTAAAACCAAAAGGCAAGGGTGAAAAAGGATCCAAGGCTTTGAGCATCAATGGATAGGAGGCTCTAAGGAAATAGTTCCAGGCCTAAGCGGCTAAACCAAGCTGTCCCTAACCATGTGCTTGTGGCATGCAGGTCCAAGTTACAAACTTGAGACTGAGTGGTTAAAGTCATGATCCAAGGCAAAAAGAGTGTGCTCAAGAGCTCTGGACACCTCTGACTGGGGACTCTAGCAAAGCTAAGTCACAATCTGAAAAGGTTCACCTAGTCATGTGTCTGTGGCATTTATGTATCTGGTGGTAATACTGGAAAACAAAATGCTTAGGGCCACGGCCAAGACTCATAAAATGACTGTGTTCAAGAATCAACATACTAAACTAGGAGAATCAATAATACTATCTGAATTCTGAGTTCCTATGGATGCCAATCTTTCTGAAATTCAAAGGATAAAGGGAGATGCCAAAACTGTTCAGAAACAAAAAGCTATAAGCCCCGCTCATCTAATAAGAATCTGAGCTTCATTTAAAACTCTAGAATATTATTACTTCTTAATTTCTGTTAAAACCTATTTTATTTATCTAGTTGCTTGAGGACAAGCAACAGTTTAAGTTTGGTGTTGTGATGAGCGGATATTTTATACGCTTTTTGGGGGTAATTTCATGTAGATTTTAGCATCTTTTAATTAGTTTTTAGTAGAATATTATTAGTTTTTAGGCAAAAATCATATTTCTGGACTTTACTATGAGTTGTGTGATTTTTCTGTGATTTCAGGTATTTTTTGGCTGAAATTGAGGGAGCTGAGCAAAAATCTGATTTAGGCTGAAAAAGGACTGCTGATGCTATTGGATCCTGACCTCCCTGCACTCGGAATGGATTTTTTGGAGCTACAGGAATCCAATTGGCGCGCTCTCAACGGCGTTGGAAAGTAGACATCCAGGGCTTTCCAGCAATATATAATAGTTCATACTTTGCGTGAAGATAGACGACGTAACTTGGCGTTGAACGCCAAGTACATGCTGCTGTCTGGAGTTAAACGCCAGAAAAACGTCATGATTCGGAGTTGAACGCCCAAAACTCGTCATAACTTGGAGTTTAACTCCAAGTAAGGCCTCTACTCGTGGATAGCTTTAGTCTCAGCCCCAGCACACACCAAGTGGGCCCCAGAAGTGGTTTTCTGCACCAATTACCTTAGTTTACTCATATTCTGTAAACCTAGGTTACTAGTTTACTATTTAAACAACGTTTAGAGACTTATCTTGTACCTCATGACATTTTCAGATCTGAATTACATACTTTTTGACGGCATGAGTCTCTAAACTCCATTGTTGGGGGTGAGGAGCTCTGCAGCGTCTCGATGATTTAATACAATTCCTTTGTTTTCCATTCAAACACGCTTGTTCTTATCTAAGATGTTTATTCGCGCTTAATTATCAAGAAGGTAATGATCCGTGACACTCATCACCTTCCTCAATCCATGAACGTGTGCCTGACAACCACCTCTGTTCTACATCAGATTGAATGAATATCTCTTAGATTCCTTAATCAGAATCTTCGTGGTATAAGCCGGATTGATGGCGGCATTCATGAGAATCCGGAAAGTCTAAACCTTGTCTGTGGTATTTCGAGTAGGATTCTGGGATTGAATGACTGTGACGAGCTTCAAACTCCTGAAGGCTGGGCGTTAGTGACAGACGCAAAAGAATCAATGGATTCTACTCCAACCTGATTGAGAACCGACAGATGATTAGCCGTGCTGTGACAGAGCATAGGAACGTTTTCACTGAGAGGATGGGAAGTAGCCACTGACAACGGTGATACCCTACATAGAGCTTGCCATGGAAGGAGCCTTGCGTGTGTTGAAGGATTTCAAGGAAGAGTTGAAGTCAGAAGACAAAGCATCTCCAAAACTCCAACATATTTCCCATTACTGCACAACAAGTAACAATTTGATTCTCTCTTATTTTTCTTACAATTTTAAATACTTTGACTTCTTACAATTAAATCCAAATAACCTTATTGGCCTCCTGACTAAGATTAATAAAATAAACATTGATTGCTTCAAACCAATAATCTCCGTGGGATCGACCCTTACTCACGTAAAGTATTACTTGGACGACCCAGTGCACTTGCTGGTTAGTTGTGCGAATTACAAATTCGTGCACCACACACCCATCACTCTGCTTCTCCTTCCTTCGTTTTGTCCCTCCATACCGCTACCACGGACCGCCACCAATAATGTCCCTTCTTTCTTCATCCTCCTCTTCTCTCTTTCTCTCTTCACACAGTCACACGTATCAGTACCATGAGTCATCTTCTTTGGTCAGATTTATTCGTCTCCACTATTACTTGAATCAGTTTCATTAAGAAAGGTGAAAAAACCAAGAAAGCCCAAAGTAGTAGTCGACCATTCTTTAGATATGTCCTCTCATATTCATTTTTTTATTTATTTCAACCTGTTTCAGTTTTTTTTAATGAGAAAATTGAATTGTTGAGCTGATGAATAAATAAAAGTTAAAGATAGTATTTTGTGATGAAGTTAAAAAATTGCAGGTGGCAGTGGTGGTGGTAGAAAGCTATGGTGGCGGCAGCGTTAATGCTGGTGGAAGATGATGGTAGAGAGTTAATAAGGATAAAATGGAGATTTGAATTAAATTCTTGTGTCTTGTACATTGATACCAAACACGTTAAAAAATTTGTGTCTATCTGTGTCTATGTCTTATGATATAGTTATGTCTGTGTCTATATGTTTTGAAGACAGTAACCAAACGAAGCCTTTTTGCACTCTAACATTCACACATATGGTACTTCTTTAAGTGTTAACTTCATCATTGGCAAGGCAATTTGTGAGAATCCTTTGATGAGCCTCCTATAGTATGCAACCTGTCCTAGAAGATTCTTGATCTCAGTTACAATTATTGGCCTGTCCACTCAGTCACCAGATAAACCCCACTTTTATGGTTTATCTTGTGCTCAATTTAGAGGATTTTATCACAGTTTACCTACATTTATCCAATGGAATAGCATGGTTTCATGATTGTCTCCTAAATTGTGCTTAAGTGTGAAAATATACTTTTTAGGCCCTTAATTGCTAATTTTGATTCACCTTTGATTCCATTAGATGCCTTGATATGTTTGTTAACGAATTCAGATTGGAAAGGCTAGGAATGGATCAAAGGGATGGAGAGGAAAAGCACGCAAGTGGAGAACTCATGAAGAAACAAGGATTTTGGATGCGCCCATGGATGCGCAAGCGCAGCTGACGCGCACGCGTAGAATTGAAGTCGCATGGCGACGCGTATACGTACATGACGCGTACGCGTGGATAGGAAATTGCCAAGGGACGCGTACGCGTACTTGGCGCGTATGCGTCGATGCTCGCACGTGACTCACTTAAAGGCAAAACGCTGGGGGCGAATTCTGGGCTTCCCAAGCCCAAATCGAACTCACCTCTAATACTATTTAAGTCAGAATTCAAAGGGGAATCAGAAGATATAATCACATTAGTTTAGTTTAGTTTAGTTTTGGAGGAAAAGTTAGTTTCTAGAGAGAGAAGCTCTCTCTTCTCTCTAGAATTAAGATTAGGATTAAGTTTTAGTTCTCTTCTCTTAGATCTAGATCTACTTCTTCTCTTGCTTCAATTTTTTTTTGCTTTATGTATTCTTATGTAGATTTCTATTTCTCTTTCATTGCAATTTATGATTCTCATGTGTTTTCATAATTGATTTGGTTTTCTATGGTTGATTTCTTGCTTTTGTAGTTAGATCTCTCTTTTAATTCTTGCAGTTCATGTTGTTTACCTTTATTGCCTTCTATGTGTTTGTTGAAATGCCTCTTTTAGTTGTGAGTTAGATTTGGTTCCTCTTGGCCTTGGGTTGAGCAATTGGTGATTCTTGGGTTGTCTAATTCCTTTTTTGATTGATAATTAGAGGTTACTAATTGACTTGAATGCCTCTTGACTTTCCATATGGTTAGATGTTAACCAAGTAGGAGCAATAAACAATGCTCACCACAATTGATAAGGATAACTAGGATAGGACTTCTAATTCTCATACCTTGCCAAGAGCTTTGTTAGTTGTTAGTTTATTTCCTTCGCCATTTATATTTCTTGTTTATTATCTCAAAAACCCCAAATGTACTTCATAACCAATAACAAGAACACCTTATTCCAATTCCTAGGGAGAACGACTCGAGGTTTGAATACTTTGGTTATTATTTTTAGGGGTTTGTACTTGTGACAAACAAATGTTTGTATGAAAAGATTATTGTTGGTTTAGAAACTATACTTGCAACGAGAATTTATGTGAAATTCTATACCATCAATTTTCCAATCATAAAAATTGCGCCATTGCCGGGGCATTGCAATGGTGTTATGTTATTGGTTATTGTATATATGTGAATATTGTGAATATGTTTGTCTTTTGCTTGTTTGCTAATTTTTGTTAGTTTTAGGACTTTGTTAGTTTTGTTCTAATTTCCTCTTTTAATGAATTCTCACTTTGGCTATGAGTTTGGATACAACTATGTTGTAGGAAATGGAGATTACAATGAAGGTATGCATCAAGGACGGGACAACAAAAGGTATGAGAAGCCTCAAGCATATGCACAACCTTCTTGGCAACAACCTCCTCCGGTCTCATATAGGTATAACTCCAATCCTAATGCATACCAATCTAAGGGATGTGGTAGCCCTTGTTGTACATGTCACCAACCACCACCACATGCCTATGGACCACCACCTCAACATAGCCCTCAACCATACTCACAAGCCCCTTTTTACCAAACACTCTCATATGACCCTAAATCTTATCCACCATACCAACCACCTTATGAATCATATGAACCATACGTAGAAGAACCACCACAATTCTATCACAATTACTCCCAAGAACTACCTTCATACCCTTACCAAGAAGAACCACCTTTTTTTTATCATGAACCCTTCCTCCAAAATGATGAACCCTCCTATCCACCCCAAGCCCCAATGGATGACTCCCTTACTTTGCTACTTCAAGGGCAATAAGAGATGCAAGGGGATACACTAGAATTTGTGGCTACCTTGACCGAGGTGATAAGTCGATTAGCCTCCTAATGCTTGAACACGCAAAGCACTCCCATGGTCACATGTGGAGAATCAATTGAAGAGTATAGCATGAAGGAGAGATTGGATACTCCAGTGGAGAAGGAGGAATGCCACTTTGTGTTGGAGATATTGGAGGAACCTATGCTTGTTGAAGAAGAGGAAGAAGTGATTGAAGACTTAGGAGATGCCGAATCTCCATGGGAAGCTAAAATCATAGAGTTCCTCCAAGAAGATTGAGTTTGATGTTGAGGAGGAAAGTGCACAACCTCCAAAACAATCCTTGAATAAAGACTTGGAAGGAATGAAGCAAGAATTGAGTTCCCTTGGAGATAAAGATCATACATCCAATCTTCTTGGTGGTGAATCCTTTGAGTTTGAAGAACCTTCTCCCGATGGGATAGAAAGCAATGTGGAGGTAGATTTCTCTTATCCTCCCGTTTATGATTTGAGTGATGGAGAAGATGTAGAGGAAATTGATGAACAAAGGATTGAAATTGAGGAAGTTTGTGAAGAGGTGGACGTGGTCAATGAAGAACATAAGGGAGTAAAGCTTGCAAGGACATTGGAAATACCTCTCCCCAAGCCATCACCATCCATTCTTTCATTCATGTGGGTAAATTCTTTATACTTAAGCTTTCATTCAATGGAGAACCAAGCATTGAGTGCTAGGTGGGAGACACCCCACCATGGTAAAATCTTTTCATTTTTTCTCTTTTGTAAATAATAGTAAAATTAGTTTAATTTCATATTTTGGTTAGTTTGTTGAGTGTAGTTGGTAGTTTGATATGTCAAATAAGGTCTTATGATGTTTTGGTAGCTGTTTGGAGGTTTGGAATGCTTGGTTTGGTGCAAAAATATGAAAATTTTGAAAAACAGAGCACTAACCCACACGTACGCGCCATGCACGCGTACGCGTGCCCCAAGGACTTTCCCCCATCCTCGCGCACGCATGCTTTACGCATACGCATGGATCAAGATGTTTCATTCCCCCATAGATCAACCCAAGAGTTGTTCCTATATCATGCGAACTTTGTGCCTGAGGCATAGGTCAACCCATGCGTAAGTGTGAAGGACGCGTAAGCGTCGATTCTCTCGGACACCATCCGCGCGCACGCGTACACCACGCGTCCACGTGGATTCCCTTCTTTCACACATTTCTTTTCTTCTCTTCTTTTCATTTCTTTCCTTTTTCTTTCTTCCTCTCTTCTCTCAACCATCATCCAACACCACCAAACACCATTTACAACCACTCTTTTTAGTTAATTAGTTTTTTAATTAGTTAAACTTTCATTTCATTTTCTCCTTTTCTTACTCAGTATTAGATTATTAATCCTGTTTACTATCCACTGATGCTAATCATTGATAAGATGTTATCTTAACATTATTATTGTTAAATTTCATTGTTGGATCCCATTGTTGAGGTTATACTTTATTACTTGGCTTTGAGCTTCTCTTGTTTGATATCTTTTAATACTGAGTGAACGAGAATTTCCTTCAAGCATATTGATGAGTGGATAATTTATACGCTTTTTGGCATTGTTTTTAGGTAGTTTTTAGTAAGATCTCGCTATTTTAGGGATGTTTTTATTAGTTTTTATGCAAAATTCACATTTCTAGACTTTACTATGAGTTTGTGTGTTTTTCTGTGATTTCAGGTATTTTCTGGTTGAAATTGAGGGATCTGAGCAAAAATCTGATTCAGGATGAAAAAGGACTGCTGATGTTGTTGGATTCTGACCTCCCTGCACTCGAAAAGGATTTTCTGGAGGTACAAAACTCCAAATGGCGTGCTCTTAATTACGTTGGAAAGTAGACATCCAGAGCTTTCCAGCAATATTAATAGTCCATACTTTATTCGAGTTTAGACGACGCAAACTGGCGTTCAACGCCAGCTCCATGCTGCATTCTGGAGTAAAATGACAGAAACACGTCACAAACCAAAGTTAAACGCCAAAAACACGTTACAACTGGGCGTTTAACCCCAAGAGAAGCCTCTGCACGTGTAAAGCTCAAGCTCAGCCCAAGCACACACCACAATGGGCCCCGAAAGTGGATTTCTGCACTTAGACTTATTTCTGTAAACCCTTGTAGCTAGTTTAGTATAAATAGAATTTTTTACTATTGTACTAGCGTCTTGTCTTTTGATTGATCTTGAATTAGTGTATGCAATTTTAGACCTTCATGGGGGCTGGCCATTCGGCCATGCCTGGACCATCACTTATGTATTTTCAACGGTGGAGTTTCTACACACCATAGATTAAGGTGTGGAGCTCTGCTGTACCTCGAGTATTAATGCAATTACAATTGTTCTTCTATTCAATTCAGCTTATTCTTATTCTAAGATATTCGCTGCACTTCAACATGATGAATGTGATGATCCGTGACACTCATCATCATTCTCACCTATGAACGCGTGCCTGACAACCACTTCCGTTCTACCTTAGATCGAGCGTGTATCTCTTGGATTCCTTAATTAGAGTCTTCATGGTATAAGCTAGAATTATTGGTGGCCATTCCTAAGATCCGAAAAGTCTAAACCTTGTTTGTGGTATTCCGAGTAGGATCTGAGATGGGATGACTGTGACGAGCTTCAAACTCGTGAGTGTTGGGCGTAGTGACAGACGCAAAAGAATCACTGGATTCTATTTCGACATGATCGAGAATCGACAGATGATTAGCCGTGCTGTGATAGAGCATTTGGACCATTTTCACTAAGAGGACGTGAGGTAGCTGATGATCGGATAATTTATATGCTTTTTGGCATTATTTTTAGGTAGTTTAGTAGGATCTAGCTACTTTTAGGGATGTTTTCATTAGTTTTTATGCTAAATTCACATTTCTGGACTTTACTATGAGTTTGTGTTTTTTTTCTGTGATTTCAGGTATTTTCTGGTTGAAATTGAAGGACCTGAGCAAAACTCTGATAAGAAGGCTGACAAAGGACTGCTGATGCTGTTGGATTCTGATCTCCTTATACTCGAAATGGATTATTTGGAGCTACAGAACTCCAAATTGCGTGCTCTCAATAGCGTCGGAAAGTAGACATCCAGAGCTTTCCAGCAATATATAATAGTCCATACTTTATTCGAGATTAGATGATGCAAACTGGCGCTCAACGCCAGTTCCATGCTGCATTCTGGAGTCAAACGCCAGAAACACGTCACGAACCAGAGTTGAACACCAAAAACATGTTACAACTTGGCATTCAACTCCAAAAGAAGCCTATGCACGTGTAAAGCTCAAGCTCAGCCCAAGCACACACCAAGTGGGCCCCAGAAGTGGATTTATGCATCAATTACTTATTTCTGTAAACCCTAGTAGCTAGTCTAGTATAAATAGAACTTTTTACTATTGTATTCAGCGTCTTTAGACTGTCTAGTCTCTGACCATTCGGTCCTTTGAACACAAATGGGGGCTGGCCATTCATCCATGCCTGGACCATCACTTATGTATTTTCCACGGTGGAATTTCTACACACCATAGATTAAGGGTGTGTAGCTCTGCTGTACCTCGAGTTTTAATGCAATTACTACTATTTTCTATTCATTTCAATTTATTCCTGTTCTATGATACTATTCGTACTTCAACCTGATGGATGTGATAATCCGTGACACTCATCATCATCCATCCTTATGAACGCGTGCCTGACAACCACCTCCTTTCTACAAGCGAGAGCTAGAGTGTGTATCTCTTGGATTCCTGATGCACGACGCATGGTTGCCCTCGCCTGACAACCGAGCATTCCATTCCGTGAGATCAGAATCTTCATGGTATAAGCTAGAATTGATGCTGGCATTCAAACTCGCGATTGTTGGGCACGATGACAAACGCAACAGAATCAATGGATTCTATTCTGACATGATCGAGAACCGACAGATGATTAGCCGTGCCGTGACAGAGCATTTGGACCTTTTTCACTGAGAGGATGGGATGTAGCCATTGATAACGATGATGCCCTACATACAGCTTGCCATGGAAAGGAGTAAGAAGGATTGAAAGTATGAAAGCAGTATGTTGCAGAGATCCAAAAGGAACACAACATCTCCATATACTTATCTGAAATTCTCACCAATGATCTACATAAGTATTTCTATCTTTATTTTCTGTTTATTTATTATTATTATTCGAAAACTCCATAACTATTTATTATCCGCCTGACTGAGATTTACAAGATGACCATAGCTTGCTTCATGCCAACAATCTCTGTGGGATCGACCCTTACTCACGTAAGGTTTATTACTTAGATGACCCAGTACACTTACTGGTTTGTGATGCAAAGTTGTGAAGAAAGTGCTGAGTTAGTATATGCGCATACCAAGTCGAATGCCATTGTTAGAGATCACAATTTCGTGCACCAAATTTTTGGCGCCGTTGCCGGGGATTGTTGAGTTTGGACAACTGACGGTTCATCTTGTTGCTCAGATTAGGTAATTTTCTTTTTGATTTATTTTCAAAAAATTTTTCAAAAATCTTTCAAAAAAAAAAATTTCTCATCTGCTTTCGAAAAATTTTTAAGAATGAATTCTAGTGTTTCATGAAGCATGTTGAAGCTTGGCTGGCTGTAAAGCCATGTCTAACTCAATTGGATTGAGGCTTCCACTTGTCAACATAAAAGGCATGTATATGGAGTTAAATGAGGCATCAACTGTTGCATGCCTGATTTATATCCTAAAGCTGGCTGGCTATTAAGCCATGTCCAACTCCTAAATTGGAGCTTTAGGCTAACATTGAAAGATTCCTGGAATTCTTATTAAAAATTTTGAATTTCTTATTTTCTTTTTCCTATATGTTTTTTGAAAAAATCAAAAGAAAATACAAAAAAAATCATAAAATAAAAAAAACCAAAAATATTTTGTGATTCTTATTTGAGTCTTGTGTCATGTTTTAAGTTTGGTGTCAATTGCATGTTTTAAAAATTTTTGCATTTTTCGAAAATTTATGCATAGTGTTCTTCATGATCTTCAAGTTGTTCTTGGTAATAAGTCTTCTTGTTTGATCTTGATGTCTTCTTGTTTTGTGTCTGTTATTATTTTTCATGTGCATTTTTGCATTCATAGTGTCTAAGCATTAAAGATTTCTAAGTTTGGTGTCTTGCATGTTTTCTTTGCATCAAAAAAATTTTTCAAAAATATGTTCCTGATATTCATCATAATCTTCAAAGTGTTCTTGGTGTTCATCTTGACATTCATAGTGTTCTTGCATGCATTAAGTGTTTTGATCCAAAATTTTCATGTTTTGGGTCATATTTGTTGTTTTTCTCTCTCATCATTAAAAATTCAAAAATAAAAAAATATATTTTCCTTATTTCTCTCAAAATTTCGAAAATTGAGTTGACTTAGTCAAAAATTTTTAAAATTTAGCTATTTCTTATAAGTCAAGTCAAAATTTCAATTTTAAAAATCTTATCTTTTCAAAACTTTTTCAAAAATCAAATCTTTTTCAATTTTCTTACTATTTTTCGAAAATTCTTAATTGAATTTTAAAATCTTTTTTCTTATCTTTAATTCATGATTTTCAAAGGGTTTACTAAACATTAATACGATTGATTCAAAAATTTGAAATTTGTTACTTTCTTGTTAAGAAAGGTTCAATATTTAAATTCTAGAATCTTATCTTTTAGTTTCTTGTTAGTCAAGTAATTAATTTTAATTTTAAAATTCAAATCTTTTTCAAAATATCTTTTTCAATCATATCTTTTTAAAATATCTTTTTCAAAAATTTTGATTTCAAAATATCTTATCTAACTTCTTATCTTTTTAAAACCAATTTTCAAATCTTTCTCAACTAATTAATTGACTCGTTGTGTGTTTCTTATCTTTTTCAAAACCACCTAACTAATTTTCCCTCTCAATTTTTGATGCCAGGGCATCTTGGCCAGTTTCACTGACCTTTTCTTTACTGATTTTAAGGTAGTTTCATGCATTTCCTTAGGAAATAAGCTAGTTTTGGGTAGATATTCACTTACACCTTGATTCAAGCATACATTGTGAATTTTACATGATTTCATGAGGATTTTGAATGAGTTTAATAACAAATTGTATGTTGCATTACGCAGGACTTGGACTAGAACTTTGATGCACTCTATTGCTTGATTTCAGGACCAAAGGAAGCAAGGAAGAACCATTTAGCAGTCACGTTAATCTAATTAACGTTACCACTAACGTGGAATGGGAGGTAACTTGCAAAGTTAATGAGAAAAGTGATTGCCAATAACGCTCTCGAAGCCATCATTGCCCACGTTAAGAGTTACGTTAACTAAGTTAACGTGAACTCTAACGTGAAGAAGGGACTTTGAGCCAACGTTAGTGACACTTAACATTATCACTAACGTTGGCCAATGATCATAAGTGGCCACGTTAGAGTCCACATTAACTTAGTTAACGTGGCCTCTAACGTTAAAAGGGGGAAGGAAGCCAACGTTAGTGACACTCAACATTGTCACTAAGGTTGGCCTAAGGTGCAATGTATTGGTTAACGTGGGAGCTAACGTAAGAGGTAAGGGTGGTCGACAACGTTAGTGACACCCAACATTGTCAATAACGTTGGAAGCAACCACAAAACCCCAAGGAGCCACGTTAACTTCCACGTTAACTTAGTTAACGTGGAAAGCTAACGTTGATGAGTGAAAGATGAGCCAACGTTAGTGACACTCAACATTGTCACTAACGTTGGGGATGGCTAAGAATGGCCACGTTAGAAGCCACGTTAACCTAGTTAACGTGGACTCTAACGTGAGACACAGGGGCACATTGGAATATTAGTGACAATGTTAAGTGTCACTAACGTTCTCGAAGGTTGGCAAGGCCACGTTAGAAGCCACGTTAACCTAGTTAACGTGGACTTTAACGTGAGACATTGGGGCACATTGGAACATTAGTGACAATGTTGAATGTCACTAACATTCTCGAAGGTTGGCAAGGCCACGTTAGAAGCCACGTTAACCTAGTTAACGTGGGCTCTAATGTGAGGCAAAGGGGTACATTGGAACGTTAGTGACAATGTTGAGTGTCACTAACGTTCTCGAACTCATACTTTCACTAAAACGTTAACACCCCTAACGTCCTGAGCTAAAGTCTCTGCCCACTTCACACTTTCTCTCTGCAAGTAAAACCAAGCCCAAATGAAGAATGGAACTGCTTCAAACTCAAGATCCAAAGGCCCAAGACTTGAAGAGCCAACTATAAGCTGAGAAGAGTAGTATATATAGGAGTAGCTTTGAATTATTTAGGGAGTTATGGAAGTTGGAAAATAGCACTACTCTTTGTATTTTACTCTGCTCTTCTAGTTCCATGATGTATTCTCCATCTTTGTTTTCATTTTCTAGAGCTATGAACAACTAAACCCCTTTCATTGGGTTAGGGAGCTCTGTTGTAAGTTGATGGATCAATACTAGTTTTCATTATTCTTCTTCTATCTTTTCTCTTGATTTTACTTGAAAGCTTTCGATCTTCATCCCATTGGGTAGTTATCTTAGAAAAGAAGCTATTCAAACTTGGATCTCTTCTGAGCCTTGAAAGAAGAATGAAGAGATCAAGCTAGAAATGCTTTCTCATGCTGGACCAAATTGGGTTTGGATGGATATGTGACTATAATCCTCTCGATACTTGATTTGGGAAATGCATGTGGTATAATCAGTGACCACACTTCATCTCTTCTCATGAGCAATTGACCAAGGAATTGGCTATTGATCAAGATTTGAGAGATTGAATTGTAAGAAATTGTAGTTCAATCAATTAAGATTGCCAAGGAGATCAATGCGTGCATTGATTGAGGAAGAGATGAAAATGAACTTGATCCGGAGAATTGCAACATCTCCTGCGCCCAATGAACTCCCCAATTCTGATCTCACCCATTCTCTTTAATTTCTGCATTTACTTTCATGAGCAAACACCCCATTCCCCTTTACAATTCTGCAATTTACTTTCAGTCATTTACTTTCAGCCCTTTAATTCTAGCATTTACTTTTTCTATTATTTACATTCCCGCCATTTTATTTTCTGCAAATCTCAACCCAAATTCTGAATTCGCTCAACTAGAACATTCTTCTAATTAAAGTTGCTTGATCAATCAATCCCTGTGGGATTCGACCTCACTCTATTGTGAGTTTTTACTTGACGACAAATTCGGTACACTTGCCGAAGGAAATTTGTTGAGAGACAGTTTTCACCTGCATCAAGTTTATGGCGCCGTTGCCGAGGATTGATTGTGCATCAACAATGATTAAATTAGGAGATCACTAGATTGAGCATTTTTGTTTTGTTGATTTAATTTTCTGTTTGAGTAATTTACTTTCTGTCTTAGTTAACCTCTCCCCTTCCCCCTCTACTCTTTCGTGTTCTTTGTTATTTACCATTCAGTTTGCTAACCCACTAGCTGTTTGATATATTGTATCACTCACAACTAACAGTAATTCTGACAGCAATACTATCTGCACATATTGTTACTTGCTTGTACTTGTTAGTTGTATGACAAGGAGAAGAAGCGGGGCTTCAACTTCCTTCGATTCTGAACCAGAGAGGACCCTCCTTAGATTAAGGAGGGAAGCAAGAGAAAAATGTGCAATCGGTGCTGAAGAGGAGGAGGAACACTTTGAACTAAACATGGAAGGCAACATGGAAAACCAACATGAAGAAGAGGCTAATAACCATGGGGGAGGAGGTAGAGCAAATCATGCTGGGGAGGATAGAAGAGTGTTAGGCTCTTACATCAATCCAAACCCAGGCAACTGTGGAAGTAGCATTCAGAAGCCCACCATACATGCCAACAATTTCGAGCTAAAACCTCAGCTCATCACTCTTGTGCAAAATAATTGCTCATTTGGAGGAGGTGCTCAAGAAGACCCGAATCAACACTTGACCACCTTCTTGAGGATTTGTGACACAGTGAAGTCCAATGGAGTCCACCCGGATGTCTATAGGCTGCTCTTGTTCCCTTTTTCACTCAGGGACAAGGCATCCAAATGGCTTGAATCCTTCCCAAAAGAAAGCCCGACAAATTGGGAGGAGGTAGTGAATAAGTTTTTGGCAAGGTTTTACCCCCTCAAAGGATCAATAGGCTGAGAACTGAAGTGCAGACGTTTAGACAGCAAGATGGGGAGACACTTTATGAAGCTTGGGAAAGGTTCAAAGACCTAACAAGGAGGTGTCCACCAAATATGTTCAATGAATGGGTGCAGTTGCACATCTTCTATGAAGGCTTGTCATATAAATCAAAGAAGGCAGTAGACCATTCCTCTGGAGGATCATTGAACAAGAAGAAGACCATTGAAGAAGCCATAGATGTAATTGAGACTGTAGCTGAGAATGACTACTTCTATGCTTCTGAAAGAGGGAACACTAGAGGGGTGACAGAGCTAAACAATGTAGATGCTGTGCTGGCTCAGAACAAGCTCATTACCAAGCAGCTAGCTGACCTCACCAAGAAGATGGAGAGGAACCAAGTGGCAGCAATCACCACCTCCTCAACAACCCAAGAAGGAGTTGAAGAAGAAGCAGAGGGTAACCTTGAGCAAGCCAACTACATTGGGAATTCACCTAGACAGAACCATGATCCATATTCCAAGACATACAACCATGGATGGAGGAACCACCCAAACTTTGGGTGGGGGAATCAGCAAGATCAAAGCCAAGACCAGAGACGTTACAACTCCAACAATAATGCAGCTCATCAACAATTCACACAGAGGACATATCAACACCCCCACAACAATACTTCTCCACACCCATATCAAAACCACAACAACACCTCTCTTCCTTCCACCTCTAATCCCAATCTACCATCAATTGATGACAGACTCTCTAAGATTGAAACCTTACTTGAAGGAATACGCCAAGAGATTCAAGAAAACAAGGTGTTCAAAGAGGAGGTGCGAGCCAATGTTAAGAACCAGGGAGAGACCATCAAGAAGCTGGAATTCCAAGTGGGATGCTTAGCTGAGAAGATTCCCAAACCTACTGATGGCTTCCCAAGTGACACGGAGAAAAACCCAAGAGGCGAAGCAAAGAAAGTAAGATGGGAAGATTGCAAAATGGTCACTACAAGTGGTCAAGAGGCTGAAGACAAGCAAAGCAAACTCTCCAAACAGCCTGAAGACAACTCAATAGAGGAGGAGGATAGAGATCACCAAGAACCAGAAATCTCACAACAAGAGTTGCTTAAGCTCTATGCACCATTTCCCCAACTGCTCAATGGTGCTGTGGGGAAGAGAATGTACTCAAGGTTCCTAAATTTGTTTGCATCTCTGCATGTGAACATACCATTCATCAAGGCCATCCAACAAATGCCTGCATTCATCAAGTATATGAAGGAACTTCTTCCCAGGAAAAGCTCAATCAAAGGAGGCCAGGCTATAGTGTTGAACAAGGAATGTAGTGCCCTTATTCAACCTGAGTTGCCTGCAAAAAGAAAAGACCCAGGGAGTTTTCACATCCCCTGTGCCATAGGAGAAACAATGTTCGATAGAGCACTCTGTGACTTGGGGGCAAGCATCAACTTACTACCATTATCCTTGGTAAAGAGGCTGCATATCAATGAGATAATGCCCACAGATGTGGTCATCAGACTGGCTGACAAGACTCAAAAGCAAGCAATAGGAGTGGTGGAAAATATTTTGCTAAAAGTTGGGAAATACTTTCTCCCAACAGACTTTGTCATTCTGGACATGGAAGAGAGTCACACTCACCCAATCATATTGGGAAGACCCTTCCTAGCTACGGCCAGAGCACTCATAGATGTGGAGTAAGGGGAGCTAATATTGAGGATCCATGATGAATGACTCAGCTTTAATATCTTCAAACTCTCACAAGAAGCAGACCAAGAGCATAAGGAACCAAGCAAAGATCACAATGAGATGTTAAAGGAGGAAGCAAGCATTGAAGCACACCCAACCCATCTAGGGAAACCCATGCATGAGGAATAAGGAAATAGGCAGTTGTCACAACTCAAGGAAAAACTGGAGGAACCTAAACCACCAGAGATATGTGAAGGAAGCAACAAAACCACCTTAGAGGAAGGAGTCATCAAGAGCAAGGCAATGTCAAAAGACACAAGGAAGAAGGTACCAAGGAAGTGGAGGAACAAAAAGATCCCTACGGAAGACTTCTCTCCAGGGGATAGAGTGATCTCAGCTTACTTCCCAAATATTCCCCTAATCTCCCCACTGTACCATCTCAGTTACCTAAAGTTTTCACTATCAACAGAGTTCTCTCCCTGGAACATGTCGAGATCATTGATACAACCAATGGATACAAGTCCACAGCAAGAGGGGAAGACTTCAAGCATTACCAACCACCTGATGAGGACCCGTCGAGCTAGTGACGATAAAAGAGCGCTTTGTTGGGAGGCAACCCAACCTTAGGTAACTACTTTTTCAGCTGCATTTCAATAAAGATCACAAGTTGTTTCCCCTGCATTGCAAGGAGCTAAGTTTGGTGTTCCATACCAAAACAATTCAAGAGTGAAAGTGCGATTCTAAGTTTGGTGTCCCACCAAAGGATGCTAGTTAGAATCACACTACACTCTCAAAGCACATTGCTAGCTCTGACCAATCAAGGGAACCACTTGGATATAGATTAGTATTTAGTTAATTGGTTGCTAACAGCAAGATACGAGGTTCTACGCATGCATGCAAGGTTTTGTAGTAGGCAAGGAACTAAGTTTGGTGTTCACACACCAAAATAAGTTCAGAAATCATAAGCATACATGCAAGCTGACTATTCCTCAAGTGCTTGGGAAACAAGCAACTTCCAATAACCTTGCAGGAAGCTTATGGGGAGATGGTGCACCTTCAACTAAGAAAGTGAGGCATCAAGAACTATGACAATGACAACAAGAGGGCAACTGGATTGGTGTGGCAAACCATCTCCCAAAGGTTGTATTGCTACTTAATTCCATCTACTCATCGTGTTAAAAATTGGAACTCCGAATGCACTGTTAATTAATAGTCATGTGTTGATTGGAACCTGATGAGCGGATAATTTATACGCTTTTTGGCATTGTTTTCATATAGTTTTTAGTAAGTTTAAGCTACTTTTAGGGATGTTTTCATTAGTTTTTATGTTAAATTCACATTTCTGGACTTTACTATGAGTTTGTGTGTTTTTCTGTGATTTCAGGTAAATTTTGACTGAAATTGAGGGACTTGAGCAAAACTCTGAAGAAGGCTGACAAAAGGACTGCTGATGCTGTTGGAATCTGACCTCCCTGCACTCGAAATGGATTTTCTGGAGCTACAGAACTCCAATTGGCGCGCACTCAACGGCGTTGGAAAGTAGACATCCAGGGCTTTCCAGCAATATATAATAGTCCATACTTTATTCGAAGAATGACGACGTAACTTGGCGTTAAACGCCAAGTACACGCTGCTGTCTGGAGTTAAACGCCAGAAAAACGTCATGATCCGGAGTTAAACGCCCAAAATACGTCATAACTCAAAGTTTAACGCCAAGAAATGCCTTAGCTCGTGGAATGATCAAGCTCAGCCCAAGCATACACCAAGTGGGCCCCGGAAGTGGATTTATGCATCAATTACTTACTCATGTAAACCCTAGTAGCTAGTCTAGTATATATAGGACATTTATCTATTGTATTAGACATCTTTGATCTCAGTTTTGTTTTATTCTTCATCTTAGGGGATCATTGATCACGTTAGAGAGGGCTGGCCATTCGGCCATGCCTGAACTCTTTGCTTATGTATTTTCAACGGTGGAGTTTCTGCACACCATAGATTAAGGGTGTGGAGCTCTGCTGTACCTCAAGTATTAATGAAATTCTATCTTCTTTTATTCAAATCTCTCTTATTCTTATTCCAAGATATTCATTCGTACCCAAGAACATGATGAATGTGATGAGTCAAATTACCCTCATCATCATTCTCACTTATGAATGCGCGTGATTGACAACCATGTCTGTTCTACATGCAACAGAGCTTGAATGCATATCTCTTAGATTCCCCAACAGAATCTTCGTGGTATAAGCTAGATGGATGGCGGCATTTATGAGGGTCCGGAAAGTCCAACCTTGTCTGTGGTGTTCCGAGTAGGATTCCGGTAATGAATGACCGTAACGTGCTTCAAACTTTAACCTGCTGGGCGTTAGTGACAGACGCAAAAGAGGGATTCTATTCCAGTAGGAGCGGGAACCAACCGGTGATTAGCCGTACTGTGACAGAGTGCGTTAGCATAGTTTTCACTGCGAGGATGGGATGTAGCCATCAGCCATGGGTGATGCCTCCAGACTGGTTAGCTGTGCGAGTGACAGCCGCACAGGATATTTCCCCGTGAGGAATGAAAGTAGCAACAGTTGATGGTGAACCCCTATACAAAGCTTGCCATGGAAAGGAGTAAGAAGGACTGAGTAGAAGGAGTAGGAGAACAGGCGTCCAAGAGCTCTACAGCATCTCCATCCGCTTATCTGAAATTCCCACCAATAAATCTGCATAAGTGTTCTATCCCTTTCATTATTTCTTCTTTTTATTATTAATTATTCGAAAACCCATAAACCATTTTTAATCTGCCTAACTGAGATTTGCAAGGTGACCATAGCTTGCTTCATACCAACAATCTCTGTGGATTCGACCCTTACTCACGTAAGGTTTATTACTTGGACGACCCAGTACACTTGCTGGTTAGTTGAACGGAGTTGTGAAAATAAACAATGCCCTCAGAGTATACATCCTACAAGTAAAAAGAACAAGTGATCACAATTTCGTCCACCAAGTTTTTGGCGCCGTTGCCGGGGATTGTTCGAGTATGGACAACTGACGGTTCATCTTGTTGCTCAGATTAGGTACTTTTCTTTTCAAAAATCTTTTTCAAAATTTTTCTTTTATTTTTCGTTTTTCTAAACTTTATTTTTGAAAAATTAATAAAAATACAAAAAAATTAGAAAATCATAAAAATAAAAAAAAATATTTTGTGTTTCTTGTTTGAGTATTGTGTTGATTTTTAAGTTTGGTGTCAATTGCATGAATTAAAAATTTTTCTTGCATTTTTTTCGAAAATCTCATGCATTCATAGTGTTCTTCATGATCTTCAAGTTGTTCTTGACAAGTCTTCTTGTTTGATCTTGATGAATTCTTGTTTAGTGTTGTTTGTTGTTTTTCATGTGCATTTTTGCATTCATATTTTCCATGCATTAAAAATTTCTAAGTTTGGTGTCTTGCATGTTTTCTTTGCATCAAAAATTTTTCAAAATAATGTTCTTGATGTTCATCATGATCTTCAAAGTGTTCTTGGTGTTCATCTTGACATTCATAGCATTCTTGCATGCATCTTGTGTCTTGATCCAAAATTTTCATGTTTTGGGTCATTTTTGTGTTTCTCTTTAAAATATTCAAAAATCAAAAAATATCTTTTCCTTATTTTCCTCCAAATTTTCGAAATTTTGGGTTGACTTAGTCAAAAATTTTTAAAATTAGTTGTTTCTTACAAGTCAAGTCAAAATTTCAATTTTAAAAATCTTATCTTTTCAAAATCTTTTTCAAAAATCATATCTTTTTCATTTTTTTTTATTTTCGAAAATTTCAAAATTATTTTTCAAAATATTTTCAAAATCTTTTTCTTATCTTTTTATCCAATTTTCGAAAAATTAGCTAACAATTAATGTGATTGGTTCAAAAATTTGAAGTTTGTTACTTTCTTGTTAAGAAAGGTTCAATCTTTAAGTTCTAGAATCTTATCTTGTAGTTTCTTGTTAGTTAAGTCAATTTTAAAATTAAATCTTTTTCAAAATATCTTTTTCAAATATATCTTTTTATCTTTTATCTTATCTTTTTCAAAAATTTTATCTTTTTCAAAATTTGATTTCAAAATATCTTATCTTTTTCTTATCTTCTTATCTTTTTCAAATTTGATTTCAAATCTTTTTCAATCAAATAACTAACTTTTTGTTTATTCCTTATCTTTTTCAAAACCACCTAACTACTTCTCCCTCTCTAATTTTCGAAAATTCTCCCTCTCTTTTTCAAAAATTCTTTTTGTTTTAAAATTTTAATTTTAATTATATTTTATCTCTAATTTTCGAAATTACTAACTTCTTTTTCAAAAATTATTCTCGAAAATCCTCTCCCTCTCCTCTCTTTTTCTATTTAATTATTTAATTACTAACACTTCTCTTCACCTCTCTTCATCCACAAATCCGAATTTCCTTCTTCATTCTTCTACCTCTTTCTTCTTCTACTAACATAAGGGAATCTCTATACTGTGACATAGAGGATTCCTTTTTCTTTTCTTGTTTTCTTCTCTTTCTTATGAGCAGGAACAAGGATAAAGGCACTCTTGTTGAAGCTGATCCAGAACCTGAAAGGACTCTAAAGAGAAAATTAAGAGAAGCTAAATTACAACAATCCAGAAACAACCTTTCAGAAATTTTCGAACAAGAGAAGGACATGGCAGCCGAAAATAATAATAATAACAATGCAAGGAGAATGCTTGGTGACTTCACAAAGCCAACATCCAAGTTTGATGGAAGAAGCATCTCCATTCCTGCCATTGGAGCCAATAACTTTGAGCTTAAGCCTCAACTAGTTGCATTAATGCAACAAAACTGCAAGTTTTATGGACTTCCATCTGAAGATCCTTATCAGTTCTTAACTGAGTTCTTGCAGGTCTGTGATACTGTAAAGACGAATGGAGTTAATCCTGAAGTCTACAGACTCATGCTTTTCCCTTTTGCTGTAAGAGACAGAGCTAGAATATGGTTGGATTCACAACCTAAGGATAGCCTGGACTCCTGGGATAAGCTGGTCACTGCCTTCTTGGATAAATTCTTTCCTCCTCAAAAGCTGAGCAAGCTGAGAGTGGATGTTCAAACCTTCAAACAAAAAGATGGTGAATCCCTCTATGAAGCTTAGGAAAGATACAAACAGCTGACCAAGAGATGTCCATCTGACATGTTTTCAGAATGGACCCTATTAGATATATTCTATTATGGTCTCTCTGAATTTTCGAAAATGTCACTGGATCACTCTGCAGGTGGATCTATTCACCTGAAGAAAACGCCTGAAGAGGCTCAAGAACTCATTGACATGGTTGCAAACAACCAGTTCATGTATACCTCTGAGAGGAATTCCGTGAATAATGGGGTCCCTCAGAAGAAAGGAGTTCTTGAAATTGATGCTCTGAATGCCATACTGGCTCAGAACAAAGTGTTGACTCAACAGGTCAACATGATCTCTCAAAATCTGAATGGATTGCAACATGCATCCAACAGTACTAGAGAGGTAGCTTCTGAAGAAGCTTATGATCCTGAGAACCCTGCCATGGCAGAGGTTAATTACTTAGGTGAACCTTATGGAAACACCTATAACTCATCATGGAGAAATCATCCAAATTTCTCATGGAAGGATCAACAAAAGCCTCAACAAGGCTTTAACAATGGTGGACGCAATAGGCTAGGCAATAGCAAGCCATATCCATCATCTTCTCAGCAACAGACAGAGAACTCTGAACAAAATAATTCTAATTTAGCCAATATAGTCTCTGATCTGTCAAAAGCCACTTTCAGTTTCATGGGTGAAACAAGATCCTCCATTAGAAATTTGGAGGCACAAGTAGGCCAGCTGAGTAAGAAAGTTATTGAAACGCCTCCCAGTACTCTCCCAAGCAATACAGAAGAAAATCCAAAAGGAGAGTGCAAGGCCATTGATTTAATCAAAGTGGCCGAATGCATAGGGGAGGAGGAGAACGAAAATCCTAGTGAGGAAGACCTCCTGGGACGTTCCTCAAGCAAGAAGGAGTTTCCTATTAAGGATCATGAGGAATCTGAGGCTCAATTAGAGACCATAGAGATTCCATTGAATCTCCTTCTGCCATTCATGAGCTCTGAAGAATATTCATCCTCTGAAGAGAATGAAGAGGTGACTGAAGAGCAAGTTGCTCAATACTTAGGAGCTATCATGAAGCTGAATGCCAAGCTATTTGGTAATGAGACTTGGGAAAGTGAACCTCCCTTGCTCATTAGTGATTTAGATACTTGGATTCAGGAAACTCTACCTCAAAAGAAACAAGATCCTGGCAAGTTCTTAATACCTTGCACCATTGGCACCATGAGCTTTGAAAAAGCTCTATGTGATATTGGGTCAGGGATAAATCTGATGCCACTCTCTGTAATGGAGAAGCTGGGAATCATTGAGGTACAACCTGCCTTGTTCTCATTACAATTGGCAGATAAGTCTTTGAGACAAGCTTATGGAATGGTAGAGGATGTTTTAGTAAAGGTTGAAGGCCTTTACATCCCTGCTGATTTCATAATCCTAGATACTAGGAAGGAAGATGATGAATGCATCATCCTAGGAAGACCTTTCCTAGCCACAGCAGAAGCTGTGATAGATGTTCACAGAGGAGAGTTAGTCCTTCAATTGAATGGGGAATACCTTGTGTTTCAGGCACATGGCCATCCCTCTGTGACAAAAGAGAGTAAGCATGAAGAGCTTCTCTCAGTTCAAGGTCAAGAAGAGCCCACACAGTCAAACTCTAAGTTTGGTGTTGTGAGGCCACAACCAAACTCTAAGTTTGGTGTTCAAACCCCATATCCAAACTCTAAGTTTGGTGTTGGGACTAGACAACATTGACTTGATTGCTCTGTGGCTCCCCGAGAGCCACTGTCAAGCTATTGACATTAAAGAAGCGCTTGTTGGGAGGCAACCCAATTTTATTTATCTAATTTTATTTTATTTTGTTTTGGTGTTATTTTTGTGTTGAATTAGGTACATGATCATGAGGAGTCACGAAAAAAATCAAAAAAATTAAAAACAGAGTCAAAAACAGAAGAAAAAAATTTTTCACCCTGGAGAACGCACGGGCTGGCGTTCAACGCCCAGAAGGTGCATCTGGCCGGCGTTTAACGCCAGAACAGAGCACCATTCTGGCGCTGAACGCCCAAAACAAGCAACAACCTGGCGTTAAATGCCAGGATGGTGCACAGAGAGGACAAACTGGCGCTGAACGCTAGGAACAAGCATGAAACTGGCGTTCAACGCCAGAAACATGCATCACATGGGCGTTGAACGCCCAGAACATGCACCAATGGGCGTTTGAACGCCAGAATGATGCATGAAGGCATTTTACATGCCTATTTGGTGCAGGAATGGTATTTCTTGACACCTCAGGATCTGTGGACCCCACAGGATCCCCACCTACCATATTCCCACCTTACCTTCTAATCCTATTTTTGTGATTTGAATTCCCCAAGTCACAATTCCCAATTTTCATTCCCCACTCACCTTCAAAATTCAAAACTCTTCCCCACCCAAACTCACCCATATAGCCGAATACACACATCCCTCCATCTCTTCTTCTTCTTCATCATCTTTTCTTTCTTCTCTTGCTCGAGGGCGAGCAATTTTCTAAGTTTGGTGTGGTAAAGGCATAGCTTTTTTGCTTTTTCATTACCATTAATGGCACCTAAGGCCAGAGAAACCTCAAGGGGAAGACAAAAGCTTCCACCTCTGAGTCTTGGGAGATAAAAAAAAAATATATAAGCCGTCATAGCTCAGTGGTAGAACATGTGGCTGCAAATCAAGAGATCCCTGAGATACCTCAGGGGATAAGTTGTCCTCCACTCAAATATTGGAAGCATTCAAAAGAAGCAAGGAAGAAACATAGAGGAGCTCAAAAAGCACCATTGGACCTTTAAGAAGGCGCCACCCTCACTCAGGTGGATTCATTCCTTGTTCTTTATTTCTTTCTGTTTTCGTTTTTAATTATTGTGTTTATCTATGTTTTGTGTCTTTATTTCATGATCATTAGTATGTAGTAACTATGTCTTAAAGCTATGAATAAAATCCATTAATCCTTCACTTCTCTTAAATGAAAAATGTTTTAATTCAAAAGAACAAGAAGTACATGAATTTCGAATTTATTATTGAATTTAATTTAATTATATTGATGTGGTGACAATACTTTTTGTTTTCTGAATGAATGCTTGAACAGTGCATATTTTTTATCTTGTTGTTTATGAGTGTTAAAATTGTTGGCTCTTGAAAGAATGATGAACAAAGAGAAATGTTATTGATGAACTGAAAAATTCATGAATTGATTCTTGAAGCAAGAAAAAGCAGTGAAAAAGGAAGCTTGCGAAAAAAAAAAGTGGCGAAAAATTGAGAAAGAAAAAGAAGGAGCAGTAGAAAAAGCCAATAGCCCTTAAAACCAAAAGGCAAGGGTAGCAAGGATCCAAGGCTTTGAGCATCAATGGATAGGAGGGCCCAAGGAAATAAAATCCAGGCCTAAGCGGCTAAATCAAGCTGTCCCTAACCATGTGCTTGTGTCATGAAGGTCCAAGTGAAAAGCTTGAGACTGAATGGTTAAAGTCGTGATCCAAAGCTAAAGAGTGTGCTTAAGAGCTCTGGACACCACTAACTGGGGACTTTAGCAAAGCTGAGTCACAATCTAAAAAGGTTCACCCAGTTATGTGTCTGTGGCATTTGTGTATCCGGTGGTAATACTGGAAGACAAAGTGCTTAGGGCCACAGCCAAGACTCATAAGTAGCTGTGTTCAAGAATCAACATGCCTAACTAGGAAAGTCAATAACACTATCTGAAACTCTAAGTTCCTAGAGAAGCCAATCACTCTGAACTACAAAGGAAAAAGTGAGATGCCAAAACTGTTCAGAAGCAAAAAGCTACAAGTCCCGCTCATCTAATTAAATTAATATTCATTGATATTCTGGAATTTATAGTATATTCTCTTCTTTTATCCTATTTGATTTTCAGTTGCTTGGGGACAAGCAACAATTTAAGTTTGGTGTTGTGATGAGCGGATAATTTATACGCTTTTTGGCATTGTTTTCATATAGTTTTTAGTAAGTTTAAGCTACTTTTAGGGATGTTTTCATTAGTTTTTATGTTAAATTCACATTTCTGGACTTTACTATGAGTTTGTGTGTTTTTCTGTGATTTCAGGTAAATTCTGACTGAAATTGAGGGACTTGAGCAAAACTCTGAAGAAGGCTGACAAAAGGACTGTTGATGCTGTTGGAATCTGACCTCCCTGCACTCGAAATGGATTTTCTGGAGCTACCGAACTCCAATTGGCGCGCACTCAACGGCGTTGGAAAGTAGACATCCAGGGCTTTCCAGCAATATATAATAGTCCATACTTTATTCGAAGAATGACGACGTAACTTGGCGTTAAACGCCAAGTACACGCTGCTGTCTGGAGTTAAACGCCAGAAAAACGTCATGATCCGGAGTTAAACGCCCAAAACACGTCATAACTCAAAGTTTAACGCCAAGAAATGCCTTAGCTCGTGGAATGATCAAGCTCAGCCCAAGCATACACCAAGTGGGCCCCGGAAGTGGATTTATGCATCAATTACTTACTCATGTAAACCCTAGTAGCTAGTCTAGTATATATAGGACATTTATCTATTGTATTAGACATCTTTGATCTCAGTTTTGTTTTATTCTTCATCTTAGGGGATCATTGATCACGTTAGAGAGGGCTGGCCATTCGGCCATGCCTGATCTCTTTGCTTATGTATTTTCAACGGTGGAGTTTCTGCACACCATAGATTAAGGGTGTGGAGCTCTGCTGTACCTCAAGTATTAATGAAATTCTATCTTCTTTTATTCAAATCTCTCTTATTCTTATTCCAAGATATTCATTCGTACCCAAGAACATGATGAATGTGATGAGTCAAATTACCCTCATCATCATTCTCACTTATGAATGCGCGTGATTGACAACCATGTCTGTTCTACATGCAACAGAGCTTGAATGCATATCTCTTAGATTCCCCAACAGAATCTTCGTGGTATAAGCTAGATGGATGGCGGCATTTATGAGGGTCCGGAAAGTCCAACCTTGTCTGTGGTGTTCCGAGTAGGATTCCGGTAATGAATGACCGTAACGTGCTTCAAACTTTAACCTGCTGGGCGTTAGTGACAGACGCAAAAGAGGGATTCTATTCCAGTAGGAGCGGGAACCAACCGGTGATTAGCCGTACTGTGACAGAGTGCGTTAGCATAGTTTTCACTGCGAGGATGGGATGTAGCCATCAGCCATGGGTGATGCCTCCAGACTGGTTAGCTGTGCGAGTGACAGCCGCACAGGATATTTCCCCGTGAGGAATGAAAGTAGCAACAGTTGATGGTGAACCCCTATACAAAGCTTGCCATGGAAAGGAGTAAGAAGGACTGAGTAGAAGGAGTAGGAGAACAGGCGTCCAAGAGCTCTACAGCATCTCCATCCGCTTATCTGAAATTCCCACCAATAAATCTGCATAAGTGTTCTATCCCTTTCATTATTTCTTCTTTTTATTATTAATTATTCGAAAACCCATAAACCATTTTTAATCTGCCTAACTGAGATTTGCAAGGTGACCATAGCTTGCTTCATACCAACAATCTCTGTGGATTCGACCCTTACTCACGTAAGGTTTATTACTTGGACGACCCAGTACACTTGCTGGTTAGTTGAACGGAGTTGTGAAAATAAACAATGCCCTCAGAGTATACATCCTACAAGTAAAAAGAACAAGTGATCACAATTTCGTTCACCAGAACCTAGTTCAACTATGCATTTTAAGTTTTCTGATGAAGAAGTCTATGCTTACTAGTCTTTATATTACTGCATCATATCTTTACTTATTGTATGCTTGTCTTGTAAAATCAAATGAAAAAGAGAATGATTTTTCTTCAAAAGACCAGAGTGGAGTTCATGATATAGAGTAAGTTTCTGAGTTTGTGGTGTAGTCATAAGTTAGCTAAGTTGGTTCAACCATAAGGTGGGGATGACAACTATCTGGCCTGAATACTATACTTTGAATATACCTATGAGACTAAGTAAATAACAAGATCCTAATAAGAGAAAGGGAAAGAACACTTAAAGTGAAAAATAAAAGAAAAAGAGTAAGCAATAAGGCTAGGCACCAATGGTTTTAATCTTGAGGCATGTGTCTGTGGTGTTCCTGTGTGAGGGATTTACTTGGACGAATAAGCTCTTAGGGGTGCCTTATCACTTGGTAACTTGGGTTAACTAACTCGGGATTATCAGCTAAAAGTCCATTACCAAGAGTAACCCTCACTACAGAGTATTTAGTAACCCAAAGAGGTGCTGGACACCAAGGTCTCAAGAAGGAAAATAAATGAACCAGATGCCTGTGGTGTGTATGTATGGGGGAGAGACTTGAGGGAGTAAGTCCTTAGGGATGTCTCAACACCTAGCACCTTGAACCAACTGGTTCGGGAGTGTTGGCTGAAAGCTTGATGAGCGGATAATTTGCACGCTTTTTGGCATTGTTTTTAGTATGTTTCTAGTATGTTTTAGTTAGTTTTTAGTATATTTTATTATTTTTTATTTAAAATTCACTTTTCTAGACTTTACTATGAGTTTGTGTGTTTTTCTGTGATTTCAGGTATTTTCTGGCTGAAATTGAGGGATCTGAGCAAAAATCTGATTCAGAGACTAAAAAGGACTACAGATGCTGTTGGATTCTGACCTCCCTACACTCGAAGTGGATTTTCTGGAGCTACAAAAGCCCAATTAGCGCGCTCTTAACGGCGTTGGAAATTAGACATCCTGGGCTTTCCAGCAATATACGATAGTTCATACTTTGCTCAAGATTTGATGGCCCAAACCGGCGTTCAATGTCACCATCAGAATTCCCAGCGTTAAACGCCGGAACTGGCACCAAAGTGGGAGTTAAACGCCCAAACTGGCACAAAAGCTGGCGTTTAACTCCAAGAAGAGTCTCCACACGAAAATGCTTCAATTCTCAGCCCAAGCACACACCAAGTAGGCCCGGAAGTGGATTTTTATGTCATTTACTCATCTCTGTAAACCCTAGGCCACTAGTTCCCTATAAGTAGGACCTTTTACTATTGTATTTTCATCTTGGTAGCTATCTTTGTTCTTATGCTATTTTAGATCATTGGGAGGCTGGCCATTTGGCCATGCCTAGACCTTGTTCTTATGTATTTTCAACGGTGGAGTTTCTACACACCATAGATTAAGGTGTGGAGCTCTGCTGTACCTCGAGTATTAATGCAATTACTATTGTTCTTCTATTCAATTCCGTTTGTTCTTGTTCCAAGATATCACTTGTTCTTCAACTTGATGAATGTGATGATCCGTGACACTCATCATCATTCTCACCTATGAACGTGTGCCTGACAACCACCTCCGTTCTACCTTAGATTGGGTGGATATCTCTTGGATTCTTTAACCGGAATCTTCGTGGTATAAGCTAGAACTGATGGCGGCATTCAAGAGAATCCGGAAGGTCTAAACCTTGTTTGTGGTATTCTGAGTAGGATTCAATGATTGAATGACTGTGACGAGCTTCAAACTCTTGAAGGCTGGGCGTTAGTGACAGACGCAAAAGAATCACTGGATTCTATTCCGACCTGATTGAGAACCGACAGATGAATAGCCGTGCCGTGACAGTGTACGTTGAACATTTTCCCTGAGAGGATGGAAGGTAGCCACTGATAACGGTGTAACCCTTGCATACAGCTTGCCATGGAAAGGAGTAAGAAGGATTGGATGAAGACAGTAGGAAAGCAGAGAGACGGAAGGGACCAAGCATCTTCATACGCTTATCTGAAATTCCTACCAATGAATTACATAAGTATCTCTATCTTTATCTTTATGTTTTATTCATCATTCATAACCATTTGAGTTTGCCTGACTAAGATTTACAAGGTGACCATAGCTTGCTTCATACCAATAATCTCTGTGGGATCGACCCTTACTCGCGTAAGGTTTATTACTTGGACGACCCAGTACACTTGCTGGTTAGTTGTGCAAAGTTGTGTTTATGCCATGGTGTTGAACACCAAGTTTTTGGATTATTTGAGTTGTAGTGATCACAATTTCGTCCACCAAGTTTTTGGCGCCGTTGCCGGGGATTGTTCGAGTATGGACAACTGACGGTTCATCTTGTTGCTTAGATTATGTATTTTTTCTTCAGAGTTCTTAAGAATGAATTCTAGAGTTTCATGATGATTTGTTGAAGTCTGGCTGGCTGTGAAGCCATGTCTAATTTTATTGGACCAAGGTTTCAACTTATCATCACAAGAGCTTGTTGATTTCTATCAATCTTGCTGTTGGAGCAATGATCTGCTAAGGCTTGGTTGGCCATAGGCCATGTCTAGTGTTTTGGACCGAAGCTTTCTTTGAAAGCTTGGCTGGCTATGAAGCCATGTCTAATTCCTGGACCGGAGTCTTAGACTAGCATTGCATGATTCCTGGAATTCTCATTAAGAATTTTGATATCTTTATTTTCTTTTCCACTTAATTTTCGAAAAAACCAAAAAAATTACAAAATCATAAAATCCAAAAATATTTCTTGTTTTAGTCTAGTGTTTCATTTTAAGTTTGGTGTCAATTGCATGTTTTTGTTCTTCTTGCATTCATTCATGTGTCTTAAGTGATCTTCAAGATGTTCTTGATGATTTCATTGCTCTGATCTTTAAATTCTCTTGACTTGAGTGTTTATGTGTCTCGTATGCATTCTCATTTTGTTAGTGTCAGTAATATACAAACTGCTAAGTTTGGTGTCTTGCATGCATTGTTATTTGACTTTAGTTGCATATTGATTATTCCTTATTATTAAAAATCCAAAAATATTTTTAATTTGTGTCTTTTCAAGTCAATAATACAGAGAATTGAAGATTCAGAACATACTGTAGAGGAATTGCACAGAAAAAGTTGGGCGTTCAAAACGCCCAGTAAGGAAGGCAAACTGGCATTTAAACGGCAGCCAGGGTGCCTGGCTGGGCGTTTAACGCCCAAAAGGGTAGTGGTTTGGGCGTTAAACGCCAGAATGTGCACCATTCTGGGCGTTTAACACCAGAATGTGCACCATTCTGGGCGTTTAACGCCAGGATGGCACAAGAGGAAAGATTTTGTTTTCAAATCAAATTTTTTTTTTTAGTTTTCAAAATCTTTTTAAAATCAAATCTTTTTAAAATGTTTTTCAAATCATATCTTCTTAACCACATCTTTTTCAAAATAGTTTTCAATCAAATCTTTTTTATTTCTAATTTCAAAATCTTTTTCAAAAATCACTTGATTTCTTTTCTACTCTTGGTTTTCGAAAATCAATTACTGTTTTTCAAAATGTTTCCAAAATCTTTTACTTAATTTTCGAAAATTACTTCCCCTCTTCTCACATCTTTCTATTTATGGACTAACACTACTCCTCAATGCACAATTCAAACTCCATCTTTCATTGATAAGTTCGAATTCTTCTACTTTTGCCTTCTATTTTTCTTTTCCTCTGACACCTCAAGGAATCTCTATACTGTGACATAGAGGATTTCATATTTCCTTGTTTTTTTTTCTCTTTCATATGAGCAGGAGCAAAGACAAAAGCATTCTTGTTGAGGCTGATCCTGAACCTGAAAGGACCTTGAAGCGAAAGCTAAGAGAAGCTAAGGTACAATTCTCTGTAGAGGACCTAACAGAAATCTTCAAAGAAGAAGAAGACATGGTAGCCGAAAACAACAACAATGCCAACAATGCAAGGAAGGTGCTGGGTGACTTTACTGCACCTACTCCCGACTTCTATGGGAGAAGCATCTCTATCCCTGCCATTGGAGCAAACAACTTTGAGCTTAAGCCTCAATTAGTTTCTCTAATGCAACAGAATTGCAAGTTCCATGGACTTCCATTGGAAGATCCTCATCAGTTTTTAGCTGAATTCTTGCAAATCTGTGACACTGTCAAGACTAATGGGGTTGACCCTGAGGTCTACAGACTTATGCTATTCCCTTTTGCTGTAAGAGACAGAGCTAGAATATGGTTGGATTCACAACCTAAAGAAAGCCTGAACTCTTGGGAAAAGCTAGTCAATGCCTTCTTGGCAAAGTTCTTTCCACCTCAAAAATTGAGTAAGCTTAGAGTGGAAGTCCAAACCTTCAGACAAAAGGAAGGAGAATCCCTCTATGAAGCTTGGGAAAGATACAAACAATTAATCAGAAAGTGTCCCTCTGACATGCTTTCTGAATGGAGCATCATAGGAATTTTCTATGATGGTCTCTCTGAACTATCCAAGATGTCTTTGGATAGCTCTGCTGGAGGATCTCTTCATCTGAAGAAGACGCCTACAGAAGCTCAAGAGCTCATTGAAATGGTTGCAAATAACCAATTCATGTACACTTCTGAAAGGAATCCTGTGAACAATGGGACTAATCAGAAGAAAGGAGTTCTTGAGATTGATACTCTGAATGCCATATTAGCTCAGAACAAGATATTGACTCAGCAAGTCAATTTGATTTCTCAAAGTCTGTCTGGAATGCAAAATGCACCAGGCAGTACTAAGGAAGCTTCATCTGAAGAAGAAGCTTATGATCCTGAGAACCCTTCAATGGAAGAGGTGAATTACATGGGAGAACCCTATGGAAACACCTATAATCCTTCATGGAGAAATCATCCAAATCTCTCATGGAAGGATCAACAGAGACCTCAACAAGGTTTCAACAATAATAATGGTGGAAGAAACAGGTTTAGCAATGGCAAGCCTTTTCCATCATCTTCTCAGCAACAAACAGAGAGTTCTACGCAGAACACCTCTGACTTAGCAACCATGGTCTCTGATCTAACCAAAACCACTCAAAGTTTCATGACTGAAACAAGGTCCTCCATTAGAAACTTGGAGGCACAAGTGGGTCAGCTGAGCAAGAAAATTACTGAACTCCCTCCTAGTACTCTTCCAAGCAATACAGAAGAAAATCCAAAAGGAGAGTGCAAGGCCATCAACATGGCCGAATTTGGAGAGGAGGGAGAGGCAGTGAACGCCACTGAGGAAGACCTCAATGGATGTCCACTGGCCTCCAATGAGTTCCCTAATGAGGAACCATGGAAATCTGAGGCTCCCACTGAGACCATAGAGATCCCATTGGATTTACTTCTGCCATTCATGAGCTCTGATGAGTATTCTTCCTCTGAAGAGGATGAGTATGTCACTGAAGAGCAAGTTGCTAAATACCTTGCAGCAATTATGAAGTTAAATGACAAGTTATTTGGCAATGAGACTTGGGAGGATGAACCCCCCTTGCTCACCAAAGAACTGGATAACCTGTCTAGGCAGAAACTGCCTCAAAAGAGACAGGATCCTGGGAAGTTTTCAATACCTTGTACCATAGGCACCATGACCTTCAAGAAGGCCTTGTGTGACCTATGGTCAAGTGTAAACCTCATGCCTCTCTCTGTAATGGAGAAGCTAGGGATCTTTGAGGTGCAAGTTGCAAGAATCTCACTAGAGATGGCAGACAATTCAAGAGAACAAGCTTATGGACTTGTAGACGATGTTCTGGTAAAAGTTAAAGACCATTACATCCCTGCTGATTTCATAGTCCTAGAGACTGGGAAGTGCATGGATGAATCCATCATCCTTGGCAGACCCTTCCTAGCCACAGCAAAGGCTGTGATTGATGTTGATAGAGGAGAATTGATCATTCAAGTGAATGAAAAATCCTTTGTATTTGAGACTCAAGGAAATCCCTCTGTCACCATGGAGAGGAAGCATGAAGAGCTTCTCTCAAAATAGAGTCAAATAGAGCCCCCACAGTCAAACTCTAAGTTTGGTGTTGGGAGGCCACAACCAAATTCTAAGTTTGGTGTTGAACCACCACATTCAAACTCTAAGTTTGGTGTTGGGAGGTTCCAACATTGCTCTGAACATCCCTGAGGCTCCATGAGAGCCCTCTGTCAAGCTACTGACATTAAAGAAGCGCTTGTTGGGAGGCAACCCAATGTTATATTTTATCTATTTTCCTTTGTTATTTTATGTTTTCTGTAGGTTGATGATCATGAGAAGTCACAAAATCAATTGAAAAAGCAAAAACAGAATAAAAAACAGAAAGAAAAATAGCACACCCTGGAGGAAGATCTTTCTGGTGTTTAAACGCCAGTAAGGCTAGCAGATGGACGTTTAATGCCCAGTCTGGCACCATTCTGGGCGTTTAACGCTAGAAAGGGGCACCAGACTGGCGTTAAACGCCAGGAAAGGGCAAGAACTTGGCGTTAAACGCCAGAAATGGGCACCAGCCCGGCGTTTAACGCCAGAATTGGCATAAAGAGCAATTTTGCTCGCCACTTGGTGCAGGGATGACTTTTCCTTGACACCTCAGGATCTGTGGGCCCCACAGGATCCCCACCTACCCCACCACTCTCTCTCTTCTTCACCCATTCACCAATCACCTCATGACCTCTTCCCCAAAAACCCTTCACCTATCAAATCCCATCTTTCTCTTCACCACTCACATCCATCCTTCATAAAACCCCACCTACCTCACCATTCAAATTCAAACCACTTTCCCACCCAAACCCACCCTCCCATAACCGAACCCTACCCCTCTCTCCACTCCTATATAAACCCATCTTCACTCTTTCATTTTCACACAACCTAAACACTACTTCTCCCCCTTTGGCCGAACCACAAAGCCATTTCCATCTACTTCATTTCTTCTTCTTCTACTCTCTTCTTTTTTCTTTTGCTCGAGGACGAGCAAACCTTTTAAGTTTGGTGTGGTAAAAGCATTGCGTTTTGTTTTTCCATAACCATTTATGCCATCCAAGGCCGGAGAAACCTCTAGAAAGAGGAAAGGGAAGGCAAAAGCTTCCACCTCCGAGTCATGGGAGATGGAGAGATTCATCTCAAGGGTGCATCAAGACCACTTCTATGAAGTTGTGGCCTTGAAGAAGGTGATCCCCGAGGTCCCTTTCAAACTCAAAAAGAGTGAATATCCGGAGATCCGACATGAGATCCGAAGAAGAGGTTGGGAAGTTCTTACCAACCCCATTCAACAAGTCGGAATCTTAATGGTTCAAGAGTTCTATGCCAATGCATGGATCACCAAGAACCATGATCAAAGTGTGAACCCGGACCCAAAAAATTGGCATACTATGGTTCGGGGGAAATACTTGGATTTTAGTCTAGAAAATGTAAGGTTAGCATTCAACTTGCCCATGATGCAAGGAGATGAACATCCTTACACTAGAAGGGTCAACTTTGATGAAAGGTTGGACCAAGTCCTCACAGTCATTTGTGAAGAGGGCGCCCAATGGAAGAGAGATTCAAGAGGGAAGCCGGTTCAACTGAGAAGGCATGACCTCAAGCCTGTGGCTAGGGGATGGTTGGAGTTTATCCAACGCTCAATCATTCCCAGTAGCAACCGGTCCGAAGTTACTATAGACCGGGCCATCATGATTCATAGCATCATGATTGGAGAAGAAATAGAAGTTCATGAGGTGATATCCCAAGAACTTTATAAGGTGGCGGACAAGTCCTCTACCTTGGCAAGGTTAGCCTTTCCTCATCTCATTTGTCACCTCTATTATTCAGTTGGAGTTGACATAGAGGGAGACATCCCCATTGATGAGGACAAGCCTATTACTAAGAAGAGGATGGAGCAAACAAGAGACCCCTCTCATCATCAAATCCCTGAGATGCCTCAAGGGATGCACTTTCCTCCACAAAACTATTGGGAGCAACTAAACACCTCCCTAGGAGAATTGAGTTCCAACATGGGACAACTAAGGGTGGAGCACCAAGAACATTCCATTCTCCTCCATGAAATTAGAGAAGATCAAAGAATCATGAGAGAGGAGCAACAAAGGCAAGGAAGAGACATTGAGGAGCTCAAGCACTCCATAGGATCTTCAAGAGGAAGAACAAGCCGCTATCACTAAGGTGGACCCATTCTTTAATTTCCTTGTTCTTTATTTTCCTGTTTTTCAAATTTTAGTGCTTATGTTTATCTATGTTTGTGTCTTGTGATCATTAGTGTCTTAGTGTCTATGCCTTAAAGTTATGAATGTCCTATGAATCCATCACCTTTCTTGAATGAAAAATGTTCTTAATTGAAAAAGAAAAGAATTGCATGAATTTTGAATTTTATAACAGATTAATTATTTTGATGTGGTGGCAATACTTTTGTTTTCTGAATGTATGCTTAAACAGTGCATATGTATCTTGAATTTGTGGTTCATGAATGTTGGCTCTTGAAAGAATGATGAAAAAGGAGACATGGTACTGAGGATCTGAAAAATCATAAAAATGATTCTTGAAGCAAGAAAAAGCAGTAAATACAAAAAAAAAAGAGAAGGAGAAAAACGAAAAAAAAGGGGAGAAAAGAAAAAGAAAAAAAAGAGAGAAATAAAGTTGTGATCCAAGGCAAAAAGAGTGTGCTTAAGAACCCTGGACACCTCTAGTTGGGGACTCTAGCAAAGCTGAGTCACAATCTGAAAAGGTTCACCCAATTATATGTCTGTGGCATGTATGTATCCGGTGGTAATACTGGAAGACAGAGTGCTTTGAGCCACGGCCAAGACTCAATAAGTAGTTGTGTTCAAGAATCATCATACTCAACTAGGAGAATCAATAACACTATCTGGATTCTGAGTTCCTAAAGAAGCCAATCATTCTGAATTTCAAAGGATAGAGTGAGATGCCAAAACTGTTCAGAGGCAAAAAGCTAAAAGCCCCGCTCAACTAATTAATACTGATCTTCATAGATGTTTTTGGAATTCATTGCATATTCTCTTCTTTTATCTTATTTGATTTTTAGTTGCTTGAGGACAAGCAATAATTTAAGTTTGGTGTTGTGATTAGCGGATAATTTGTACGCTTTTTGGCATTGTTTTTAGTATGTTTCTAGTATGTTTTAGTTAGTTTTTAGTATATTTTTATTAGTTTTTAGTTAAAATTCACTTTTCTGGACTTTACTATGAGTTTGTGTGTTTTTCTGTGATTTCAGGTATTTTCTGGCTGAAATTGAGGGACCTGAGCAAAAATCTGATTCAGAGACTAAAAAGGACTGCAGATGCTGTTGGATTCTGACCTCCCTGCACTCGAAGTAGATTTTCTGGAGCTACAGAGACCCAATTGGCGCGCTCTCAACGGCGTTGGAAAGTAGACATCCTGGGCTTTCCAGCAATATATGATAGTCTATACTTTGCCCATGATTTGATGGCCCAAACCGGCATTCAAAGTCACCATCAGAATTCCCAGCGTTAAACGCCGGAACTGGCACCAAAGTGGGAGTTAAACGCCCAAACTGGCACAAAAGCTGGCGTTTAACTCCAAGAAGAGTCTCTACACGAAAATGCTTCAATGCTCAGCCCAAGCACACACCAAGTGGGCCCAGAAGTGGATTTTTATGTCATTTACTCATCTCTGTAAACCCTAGGCCACTAGTTCCCTATAAGTAGGACTTTTTACTATTGTATTTTCATCTTGGTAGCTATCTTTGTTCTTATGCTATTTTAGATCATTGGGAGGCTGGCCATTTGGCCATGCCTAGACCTTGTTCTTATGTATTTTCAACGGTGGAGTTTCTACACACCATAGATTAAGGTGTGGAGCTCTGCTGTACCTCGAGTATTAATGCAATTACTATTGTTCTTCTATTCAATTCCGCTTGTTTTTGTTCCAAGATATCACTTGTTCTTCAACTTGATGAATGTGATGATCCGTGACACTCATCATCATTCTCACCTATGAACGTGTGCCTGACAACCACCTCTGTTCTACCTTAGATTGGGTGGATATCTCTTGGATTCTTTAACCGAAATCTTCGTGGTATAAGCTAGAACTGATGGCGGCATTCAAGAGAATCCGGAAGGTCTAAACCTTGTCTGTGGTATTCTGAGTAGGATTCAATGATTGAATGACTGTGACGAGCTTCAAACTCCTGAAGGCTGGGCGTTAGTGACAGACGCAAAAGAATCACTGGATTCTATTCCGACCTGATTGAGAACCGACAGATGAATAGCCGTGCCGTGACAGGGTGCGTTGAACATTTTCACTGAGAGGATGGGAGGTAACCACTGACAACGGTGAAACCCTTGCATACAGCTTGCCATGGAAAGGAGTAAGAAGTATTGGATGAAGACAGTAGGAAAGCAGAGAGACGGAAGGGACCAAGCATCTTCATACGCTTATCTGAAATTCCTACCAATGAATTACATAAGTATCTCTATCTTTATCTTTATGTTTTATTCATCATTCATAACCATTTGAGTTTGCCTGACTAAGATTTACAAGGTGACCATAGCTTGCTTCATACCAACAATCTCTGTGGGATCGACCCTTACTCGCGTAAGGTTTATTACTTGGACGACCCAGTACACTTGCTGGTTAGTTGTGCGAAGTTGTGTTTATGCCATGGTGTTGAACACCAAGTTTTTGGATTATTTGAGTTGTAGTGATCACAATTTCGTCCACCAAAGCTTATCTTAAAGAGTTGCCCCCTTACAGAGCACTTAGCTTGAAGAACACAAATAAGCCCTGGAATGACAATAAAAGGATCAATAAAAGTCTCATGGATGTAAGCAGAGTCAGTGTTTTAGGACATGATAAAGGTCTGAAAGCCAGTAATGGAATGAACCTAAGTTGCTATGCATGAGACCACCATAAAATCAGTGACATGACTTCCACAAGAATGACTCATTTCTCTTGGCATTCCATTCATCATTCTCTTATTCCAGTACTTTGTTTGTCACAAGTACAAACCCCTAAAATTAATAACCGAAGTATTTAAACCTCGGGTCGTCTCTCAAAGGACTTGCAGGGTAGTGTTCTTGTTATTGGTTATGGATTTATTTATTTTGGGGTTTTAGATGAGAAAAATGAATAGTAAATGGTAATGAAATTGTATTAATAAAATGGTCTTGGCAAGGTTTGGTTGTCAAGGGTCTTCATCATTATCACTAGCCACAAGTATGGTAGTTGCAAGGATTAATCTCACTAAGTCATCCTTTAATCAAGTAGCAAAGGAAAGTCAAGTGAGTAATATCAATCCAAGTCCATAAGTCCTAGCTTTTCACTAATTGGATTATTAAAGGCTAGAGTCAATGGCTATCAACTATCAATCAATTGGACACTAGAAACTCAAGAAATCCTATGTCACCTTTTCAAGCCAAGAACATAGAATTCTACTCTAACATCCTCTCAAGCATTTCATCAAACACTTGGAGGGTAATGAAAGAAAGCATTTTTATTTGTAAGAATAAAAGGAATCAACAACCAACAATTACAAAGAATTAACAAAACAACAATCAACAACATCACAATCACATGAATTATCTCAAATTGCATTATTAAAAGAAAACAAAAGAACAAAAATATCTCAATTACAAAACCTAGAAACAAAATAAGAGAAATTACAACAAGAGGATAGGGATAGAAAGAAGAACCAAAGTGTAGCAATCCTCAATTGAAGGTAGAAGTAGAAGGAGACTTGAATTAAACCTAGAAGTATAAGATCCTAATCTAACCCTAATTCCTAATCCTAATTCTAAAGAGAAGAGAGAGCTTCTCTCTCTAGAAACTAACTCTAACTTCTTCTAAAACTAAACTATGACTAATGATAAAAAGTATGTTGATTCCCCTTCAATCCTTGGCTTAAATAACATCAGAAATGAGTTGGATTGGGCCCACAAGGCTTCTAAAATCGCTGGCCACGAGTTGTATTAAGTGGATCATGTGCCACCATTGACGCGTCTGCATACTGTGCGCGTGCGCGCCCCTATGCACGATGCAACTATGGAAAATCTTATATCGTTTTGAAGCCCTGGATGTTAGCTTTCCAACCCAACTGTAACCGCATCATTTAGACCTTTGTAGCTCAAGTTATGGTCAATTAAGTGCGAAGAGGTCAGGCTTGACAGCCTTTTGGTTCCATCATTTCTTCATGAGTTCTCCAACTTTACATGCTTTTTCTTCATTCCCTTAATCCAATCTTTGCCTCCTAAATCTGAAATCACTTAACAAACATATCAAGGCATCTAATGGAATCAAGGTAAATTACATTTAGCTATTTTAAGACCTAAAAAGCATGTTTTCACTCTAAAGCACAATTAATGGAGAATATACGAAACCATGCTATTTCATTAAATAAATGTGGGTAAAAGGTGATAAAATCCCCAAAAATCACTACAAGATAAACCCTACAAATGGGGTTATAAAGAGGCTGAAGAAGGACTGCAGATGCTGTTGGATTCTGACCTCTCTGCACTAAAAATGGATTTTTTGGAGCTACAGAAACCCAAATGGCGTTGGAAAGTAGACATCTAGGGCTTTCCAGAAATATATAATAGTCCATACTTTGCCCGAGTTCAGACGACGCAAACTGGCGTTCAACGCTAGCTTTCTGCCCTATTCTGGCGTTAAACGCCAAAAACAAGCTGCATGCTAGCGTCAAACGCCAGAAACAAGCTGCAAACTAGCGTTTAACTCCAAAAGAAGTCTCTACACGTGAAAGCTTCAATGCTCAACCCAAGCACACACCAAGTGGGCCCGGAAGTGGATTTCTGCATCATTTACTTCTTTTTGTAACCCTAGTAAATATTTTAGTATAAATAGAACTTTTTACTATTATATTAGAGATCTTTGGAAGTTTAGTCCTTAGACCTTAGTCTTGGTTATTCTGGTTCCCCCTCTAGGGCCGAAGTCAATGAACACCATTATCACTTACGTATTTTCAACGGTGGAGTTTCTACACACTATAGATTAAGGTGTGGAGCTTTGCTGTTCCTCGAGTATTAATGCAAAGTACTATTGTTCTTCTATTAAATTCATGCTTATTCATATTCTAAGATATTCATTCGCACACAAGAACATGATGAATGTGATGATTATGTGACACTCATCACCATTCTCACTTATGAACGTGTGAATGACAACCACTTCCGTTCTACATGAAAACAAACTTGAATGTATATCTCTTGGATTTCTAATCAACGATTCACATCGACGCTTCTCTGACAATGGGGCATCTGAGTCCGAGATCAAAATCTTCGTGGTATAGGCTAGAATTAATTGGCAGTATTCTTGAGATCCGTAAAGTCTAAACCTTGTCTGTGGTATTTCGAGTAGGATTTGGGATGGGATGACTGTGACGAGCTTCAAACTCGTGACTGTGGGGCGTGGTGACAGACGCAAAAGGATAGTAAATCCTATTCCTACACGAGGAAGAACCAACAGCTGATTAGCCATACGATATTTGTGCATGGTATTTTTCATCCGAGACGAGAATTCTGACAGTTGATTAGCCGTAGAGAAACCGTAGAGGACCATTTTCACTGAGAGGACAGGAAGTAGCCATTGACAACGGTGACACCCAACATATAGCTTACCATAGAAATGAGTATGAAGGATTGGATGAAGGCAATAGGAAAGCAGAGATTCAGAAGGAATAATGCATCTCCATACGCTTATCTGAAATTCCCACCAATGAATTACCTAAGTATCTCTATCTTTATTTTATTTTTATTTATCTTTTAATTATCAAAACTCCATAACCATTTGAATCCGCGTGACTGAGATTTACAAGATGACCATAGCTTGCTTCAAGCCGACAATCTCCGTGGGATCGACCCTTACTCACGTAAGGTTTATTACTTGGATGACCCAGTGCACTTGCTGGTTAGTTGTGCGAAGTTGTGAAAAAGAGTTGAGATTACAATTGTGCGTACCAAGTTGTTGGCGCCATTGAGATCAGAATTTCGTGCACCAAGTTTTTGGCACCGTTGCCAGGGATTGTTCGAGTTTGGACAACTAACGGTTCATCTTGTTGCTCATATTAGGCAATTTTCTTCTTGTTTTAACCATTATTTTATTCCCAAAATGTTTTCAAAAATCTTTCAAATTTTTTCTTCTTTTTCATTTTTCTAAAAATAATTTTCGAAAAAATCCAAAAAAATTCATAAAATCAAAAAAATAAAAAAAAATATTTTGTGTTTCTTGTTTGAGTTAGTGTCAATTTTTAAGTTTGGTGTCAATTGTATCTTTTAACTTCCTAAAAAATTTTTTGAAAACTTATGCATTGCATTCTTCTTGATCTTCAGGTTGTTCTTGATAAGTCCTCTTGTTTGATCTTCATATTTTATTGTTTTGTGTTTTTTGTTGTTTTTTATATTTATTTTTGAATTCATAGTGTCTGAACATGAAAAATCTCTAACTTTGGTGTCTTGCATGTTTTTCCTTTCTTGAAAATTTTTCAAAAATAAGTTCTTGATGTTCATCATGATCTTCAAAGTGTTCTTGGTGTTCGTCTTGACATTCATAGTGTTCTTTCATGCATCATTTGTTTTAATCCAAAACTTTTATGTGTTGAGTCATTTTGTGGTTTTTCTCTTTCCTCATTAAATTAAAAAAATATCTTTTCCTTATTTCACTCATAAATTTTTAAAATAATTTGTTTCTTGTTAGTCAAGTCAAGATTTCAATTTCAAAAATTAATTTTCAAAAATAAGTTCTTTTTCCTTTTATTATTTTCGAAAATTCTTTAAAATTAATTTTCAAAAGTCTTTTTCTTAATTTTATCTTTCATTTTTGAAATTAATACTAGCAATTAATGTTTTGATTCAAAAATTTCAAGTTTGTTACTTTCTTGTTAAGAAAGATTCAAACTTTAAATTTTAAAATCATATCTTTTGATTTCTTGTTAGTCAAGTCATTAACTTTAATTTTCAAAATCAAATCTTTCTAAATTTCTTTTTAAATCCTTTTCAAAATAAATTTCAATCATATCTTTTCAAACATATCTTTTCAAATCATATCTTTTTCAAACTTTAATTTCAAAATATCTTTTCTAACTTCTTATCTTTCCAAAATTGATTTTCAAATCTTTTTCAATTAACTAATTGACTTTTTGTTTGTTTAACTATTTCTTATCTTTTTGAAAACCACCTAACCACTTTTCTCTCTCTAATTTTCGAAAATCATTAACTTCTTTTTTAAAATTCTTTTTAATTAACTAATTATTTTAAATTTTAATTTTATTTTACCTTTTTTCTTAATTTTCGAATACTAACTAATTTTAAAATAAAAACAAAAATGTCTTCCTTTTCTTCTTAATTATTTTTGAAAACTCATCTCTCTCATCTCCTTCTATTTATTTATTTATTTACTAACACTTCTCTTCTACTCATAATTCGAACCCTCTTCTCTCCTATCTCTGAGTTCGAATTTTTCTCTTTCTTTCCTCATTCTTATTCTTCTTCTCATCTACTCACATAAAGAAATCTCTATACTGTGACATAGAGGATTCCATACTTTCTTTGTTTTCTTTTCTCTCATATGAGCAGGAACAAGGAAAAATGCATTCTTGTTGAAGCTGATCCTGAACCTGAAAGGACCTTGAAGAGGAAGCTAAGAGCAGCTAAAGCACAGTACTCTGAAGAGGACCTAACTGAAATTTTCAAACAAGAAAAGGATATGGCAGCCAAACCCAGCAACAACAACGCAAGGAAGGTGCTTGGTGACTTTACTGTACCAAATTCCAACTTCCATGGAAGAAGCATCTCAATCCCTGCCATTGGAGCAAACAACTTTGAGCTAAAGTATCAATTAATTTCTCTGATGCAACAGAATTGCAAGTTTCATAGACTTCCATCAGAAGATCCTTTTCAGTTCTTAACTGAATTCTTGCAGATCTGTGATACTGTTAAGACCAACGGAGTTGATCCCGAGGTCTATAAGCATATGCTTTTCCCTTTTACTGTAAGAGACAAAGCTATAACATGGTTAAACTCTCAACCTAGAGATAGCCTGAACTATTGGGACACGCTGGTCATGGCTTTCTTAGCTAAGTTCTTTCCTCCTCAAAAGCTAAGCAAGACTAGAGTGGATGTTCAGACCTTCAGGTAGAAAGATGGTGAATCCCTCTATGAAACTTGGGAGAGATACAAGCAACTGACCAAAAAGTGTCCTTCTGACATGCTTTCAGAATGGACCATCCTAGATATATTCAATGTTCTGAAAACTGGTTCGAACCGGCCGGTCAAACCGGTCGAACCGTGAACCAGATGCTAAAGCAGTTCGATCAACAAAGGAAATCGCAGAATTTGATAACCGGCATTGAACCGACGAACCGGCCGGTTACCGGTCGATCGAACCGAACCGGGACCCGGCCGGTTTTTAACCTGGCAGCAAAACGCCGTCGTTTTGCAATGTGGGAACCCTAATTCCCTTTTCTCCTTCGTCAGTTTCGTCTTCGTGCTTCACTCCAGCCTCAGCGTCCCACACCCACACTCCCACTCCCACAGAACAACTCCCACGAGGCCACGAGGCCACGACTCACCACGACCCACCGGCCACCACTGTGAGAGACAGAACGCCTGAAGCCCTCAACACACTCACCTCCGTCGCGCCTTCAGCAGCGTCGCACCCTCAGCAACCTTGCGACCTCAGCAGCGTCGCGCCCTCAGCAGCGTCAGCACGGTCAGCGCCCTCAGCCACTTCGCCGTCAGCGTCTGCCTCCGAGAGAAAGCAATAGAGAAGCGTCAGCAGCGTTGAATAACTGAATTCCTCATTTTCAGGTAATTTTTATTTTTTAATTTAATTATGAACATGATTTTGTGATGAAATCTGATACTCTGTGAACTCTGTGAACAAAGAATTTTGATGAAATTCTGAGTCTCTGAAACTGTTATGAACTGATATGGTGATATCAACTCTGTGAACTGACTGAACTCTGATGAAGTCCTGAAACTGTGATGAAATATGATTATGAACTGATTCTGTGATGAAATATGAATTGATTTTGTTAATTCTGATTTTGTGAAATCTGATTGTGTGAACTCTGATTTTGTGACATGATTTTGTCATTGTGAACTCTGGTTTTGTATACTCTGATTTTGAGAGATGATTTTGCGAATTGAATTCTGAATTTTTTGAACCTGAGATGTTGTTTGTATACTCTGATTTTGGAATTTGGATGTTGTTTGTTCAATGTTCATTTGTTGTGAACTTGAGAGTTGAGATTATTGGGTTAGATTGCTGGTAATATTTAGGTATGGAAGAAAGTATCAACCAAGACCTACCTAGGAATAATAATGCTGAAAATAATTCTGCTTCGAATGAACGTTCTCTTCCTCCCGCGAGTAATGAAAATCAGTCACAAACTTCTAGTGTTATGGGGAAAACTGATCCTGCTTGGAGATACGTTTCTTTACAGAATATAAATGGAAAATCGCATTACCAATGCTTATTTTGTCTGAGTACTTTTGGGGGCGGGGGAATTAATAGAATGAAAAAGCATTTGGCGAAGATAGGTGGAGACATTAAGAAGTGTTCTAAGGTCCCGTATGATGTAGAAAAACAAATGGAAGGTTTGTTGAAAGAGATTTAGAAAAGTAAAACTAGTAAAAGGAAATTAAGTTTCAACGAAGAGGGTACCGATGAGTGTGAGGATGCAATTGATGAAGCAATAGCACAAGAGGAACAACAAACTCCGAGTCAGTTACCAACTAAGGAGGTTGTTGGAGGCGATCCAAAAAAGAAAGCAAAAATCATTATTCCTCCTATGTTTGCACTAAGAACAACTCCGGGAAGTCAACCAAGTCTGAAAAGCGTGTTTCAAAACAAAGAGGCGCTTTATGAAGTTGATAAGTGAGTGGCTAAATGGCTTTTGGATTGTAGGATTCCTTTCAATGCGGTTATGTCACCTTTTTTTCAAGATATGTTGGATGGTGTAGCTGGCTTTGGGCCTAGTTATAAAGGTCCTTCTTATGACTCTTTGAGGGTTAACTTATTAGCCGATCTCAAAAGGGAGTATCAAATGGTTGTTGATAGCTATAGGTCTGCTTGGAAAGAAATTGGATGTACTCTCATGGCTGATGGTTGGACAGATCAAAGGTAAAGAACATTGATTAGTTTTTTGGTTTATTGTTAGAAAGGGTTGTGCTTTGTGAAATCTGTTGATGCCTCAAGTATGGTTAAAAATGCTTCTAGCTTGTGTGACTTGTTTTCAGAGGTGATTGAATGGATTGGACCTGATAATGTTGTTCATGTAGTGACCGATAATGCTGCGAATTATGTTGTTGCTGGTAGGCTTATTAATAAGAAATTTGAAAATATTCACTGGTCACCTTGTGCTGCTCATTGCTTGAATCTAATTCTAAAAGATATAAGCAACATGCCACATATTTCTAGCCTTGCAACACGTGCTTCAAAGATTACCGTGTTTGTATATAATCATACGGTGTTCTTGTCCTGGCTAAGACAAAAAGAGGATTGGAGGGAGATTGTTCGTCCAGGTGCAACTCGTTTTGCCACTGTCTTCCTCACATTGATGAGTATCTTTGAGCGCAAATTGGAATTACAACAATTGGTTGTTGATACACATTTTACCAGACACAAATTAGGAAGGAGTGCCAATGGGAGAGCTGTGAGTGCAATTATCCTAGACAATAAATTTTGGGATGATTGTTTTACTGTATGCCAAATTGTGAGTCCGTTGATTAAATTGCTGAGGTTGGTAGATGCCGATGATAAACCATCATTGGAAATTGTTTATGAAGGTATGCTGAGGTCAGAAAATGGAATCAAAGAAATGTTCAAGCATAGGAAGAGTGCATATCAACCTTACACAGAGATTATCAACTCAAGATCGGACAAACATTTGAAAAAAATCTTCACGCAGCAGCCTATTTCTTGAATCCTGATTGCTTTTTTTCTGAAAATTATAGAGAATCACCTGATGTCATGCGAGCTTTACTTGATCTTGTTACATTGCATTGCAAGGTTAATAATTTAGATTCAGTTGAGGCAATGAAAGAAATACACTTATATAGAGATCGAAAGGAAAGCTTTGATAGGCCTGAAGCTGTTCCAGCTGCAAAAAAACTTCAACCTGGTAATAATATCTGTTTGATAATAAGCTTTAGTTATTTACTTATTTTATGTTTTGATTTCCTTAATTTGATAACTAATACTTGAGATATGGGATTGTAATTTATAGATGAATGGTGGAGGTTATTTGGTAGTTCTGCTCCATGTTTACAAAAAATGGCAGTTCGCATTCTTAGCCAAGCATCTGCTTCTTCAGGGTGTGAAAGGAATTGGAGTCTTTTTGATCAAATTCATACAGCAAGAAGGAATAGATTGGAGCATGATAGGCTAAGTGATATTGTGTATGTTACATATAATTTGCGTCTTACATCCAGGTAATTTATATTTCATCCTTTCATTTTATATCATTAGATTTTGTGTAGCTAACATACTAGGCTTATCCTATATTCTATTTAATTTGTTAGGAATGAAAGAAAAAAAAGAAAGCAAAAGTCGCAATATGATCCAATCGATATTGAAACTATTGATAAGGTTGATTTTTGGGTGACGGAAGAGGTTGTTGAAAAAGAGCCTGATCTTCCAAGTAATATTGAAGACTTGCTTGGTGAGTATTATAGTTTATTGAACATACAATAAATTACAATAGCTTTGATGTTTAATTTATTGATAATGTGTTATATTTTCTTAGATGAGATTGATGCTGATTTAGATCAAGGTGGTGGTGGTGGTAGTACTAGTACATTTTATGCTGCACCACTTGCTTTTTCTGGTTCAAGTAGTAGAAATGAAGGTGATGAAATCAATGACGCAAATCTGCAACAAATTATGGAGGATTTTGATGGTTGATGACAAATTTGGCTCATTTTGATGCTGCTATGTTATGTTTGGTTGTTTGTTTGTTGACTTTTGAACTTTGAATTTGTATTTGAATGAGATTATAACATTTGGTTTATGTAGTACTTTTAATTTGAATGATATTTTCAAGTTTAGATTAGACTATAATTATATTTTTATGTGCTTATTTATATTTTATTTATTATTTTATTATAAAACGATTTTTACGGTTCAACCACGGTCGGACCGGTTGAACCTATGAACCAGTGAACCAGTACCTAGAGCGGTTCGATGACCGGTTCGGTTTTCAGAACCTTGGATATATTCTATGATGGTCTATCTGAATTGTCTAAGATGTCATTGGACTATTCTGCAGGTGGATCTATTCACCTGAAGAAAACGCCTGCAGAGGCTCATGAACTCATTGACATGGTTGCAAATAACCAGTTCATGTACACCTCTGAAAGGAATCCTGTGAGTAATGAGACTCCTCAGAGGAAGGGAGTTCTTGAAATTGATGCTCTGAATGCTATATTGGCTCTGAATAAGATGTTGACTCAGCAAGTCAATAGGATCTCACAAAGTCTGAATGGTTTGCAAAATGCATTCAACAGTACTAAAGAAGCATCTTCTGAAGAAGAAGCTTATGATCATGAGAACCCTGCAATGGCAGAGGTGAATTACATGGGTGAAGCCTATGGAAACACTTATAATCCTTTATGGAGAAATCATCTAAATTTCTCATAGAGGGATCAACAAAAGCCTCAACAAGGCTTTAACAATAATAATGGTGGAAGAAACAGGTTTAGCAATGGCAAGAGTTTTCCATCATCCTCTCAGCAATATACAGAGAATTCTGAGCAGAGCCCGTCTAGCTTAGCAAACATAGTCTCTGATCTATCAAGGCCACTCTAAGTTTCAAGAATGAAATAAGGTCCTCCATTAGAAGTTTGGAGGCACAAGTGGGCCAGCTGAGTAAAAGAGTCACCGAAACCCCGCCTAGTACTCTCCCAAGCAATACAGAAGAGAATCCAAAAAGAGAGTAAAAGGCCATAACCTTACTTGGTGTGGCCGAACTTAGAGAGGAGGAGGAGGACGTGAATCCCAGTGAGGAAGACCTCATGGGACGCCCATTGGACAAAAAGGAGTTCCCAATTGAGGAACCTAAGGAATATGAGGCTCATCTAAAGACCATAGAAATTCCATTGAACCTACTTCTGCCATTCATGAGCTATGATGAGTATTCCTCCTCTGAAGAGGATAAAGATATTACTGAGAAGCAAGTTGCTAAGTACCTTGGAGCAATCATGAAACTGAATGCCAAGTTATTTGGTAATGAGACTTGGGAGGATGAACCTCCATTGCTCATTAATGAACTAAATACCTGGGTTCAGCACACTTTACCTCAAAAGAAACAGGATCCTGTTAAATTCTTAATTTCCTATACCATAGGCACCATGACCTTTGAGAAGGCTCTGTGTGACCTGGGGTCAGGCATAAACTTAATGCCACTCTCTGTAATGGAGAAACTAGGAATCTTTGAGGTACAGGCTGCCAAATTCTCATTAGAGATGGCAGATAAATCCATGAAAAAGGCTTATGGATAGGTAGAGGACGTGCTAGTAAAGGTCAAAGGCCTTTACATCCATGCTAGTTTCATAATCCTAGACATTGGGAAGGATGAGGATGAATCCATCATTCTTGGAAGACCCTTCCTAGCCACAGCAAAAGCTGTGATTGATGTGGACAGAGGATAGTTGATCCTTCAATTGAATGAGGACTACCTTGTGTTTAAAACTCAAGGATCTCCCTCTGTAACCATGGAGAGGAAGCAAGGAAAGCTTCTCTCAATGCAGATTAAAACAAAGCCCCCACAGTCAAACTCTAAGTTTGGTGTTGAACCCCCACATTCAAACTCTAAGTTTGGTATTGGGAGGCCCCAACAATGCTCTGAACATTTGTGAAGCTCCATGAGAGCCCACTGTCAAGCTATTGACACTAAAAAAGCGCTTATTGGGAGGCAACCCAATTTTTATTTATCTATGTTATTTTCTTCATTTTTTTAGATTGATGATCATGTGGAGTCACAAAAACAACTGCAAAAATTCAAGAAAAATCAAAAACAGCATTAAAAATAGCACACCCTAGAAGAGAAACTTACTGGCATTTAAACGCCAGAAAGGGTAGCAGAATGGGTGTTTAACGCCCAGTCTGGCACCATTCTGGGTGTTAAACGCCAGAAAGAAGCACCAGACTAGCGTTAAACGCCAGAAAGAAGCAACAAACTGGCGTTAAATGCCAGAAATAGGTTGCAGCTTGGCATTTAACACCAGGAAAGGAATAAAAGCTGGCGTTTAACGCCAGAAACAAGCAGCAATCTGGCATTAAACACCAGGATTGCACACTAAGGCCTAATTGGAGCAGGGATGAAAAATCCTTGGCCACTCAGGATCTGTGGACCCCACAGGATCCCCACCTACCCCACCTCTCTCTCCCCCTCAAACATCTCTATAACACTCCATCCAAAACACCACCCACGTATCAAATCCAATTCTCTTTCCTATATTCTCTTCACCAATCACCTCCATATCTCTTCCCCAAAAAACCCCACCTACCTCACTTTCAAATTCAAACACTTTTCCCTCCCAAACCCACCCAATTCCATTCGGCCACTTTCCCTCTCATTCCCTATAAATACCCATCTTCACTCCTTCAATTTCACACATTACCACCATTACTTCTACCCCTTGGCCGAACCACATACCACCCTCCATCTCCTCTATTTTCTTCTTCTTCCCCTTCTTTCTTTCTTCTTTTACTCGAGGACGAGAAAACCTTTTATGTTTGGTGTGGTAAAAGCGTTGCTTTTTATTTTTCCATAACCATTTATGGCACCTAAGGCCGGAGAAACCTCTAGAAAGAGGAAAGGGAAGACAAAAGCTTCCACCTCCGAGTCATGGGAGATGGAGAGATTCATCTCAAAGGTCCATCAAGACCACTTATAGGAAGTTGTGGCCAAAAAGAATGTGATCTCTGAGGTCCCTTTCTTGCTCAAGAAAAATGAGTATCCGGAGATCCGACATGAAATCCGAAGAAGAGGTTGGGAAGTTCTCACCAACCCTATTCAACAAGTTAGAATCTTAATGGTTCAAGAGTTTTATGCTAATGCATGGATCACTAGGAACCATGATCAAAGTATGAACCCGAATCCAAAGAATTGGCTTACATTGGTTCGGGGGAAATACTTAGATTTCAGTCCGGATAATGTAAGGTTGGCATTCCACTTGCCAATGATGCAAGAAAATGCATGCCCCTACATTAGAAGTGTCAAATTTGATCAAAGGTTGGACCAAGTCCTCATGGACATATGTGTGGAAGGAGCTCAATGGAAAAGAGACTCAAGAGGCAATCCGGTTCAATTGAGAAGACCGGACCATAAGCCTGTAGCTAGAGGATGGTTGGAGTTCATCCAACACTCTATCATTCCTACTAGCAACCGATCTGAAGTGACTGTGGATCGGGCCATCATGATCCATAGTATCATGATTGGGGAGGAAATGGAAGTTCATGAGATCATACCTCTAGAACTCTACAAGGTGGCTGACAAGTCATCCACCATGGCAAGGTTAGCCTTCCCTCATCTCATTTGTCACCTATGCAATTTGGCTGGGATTGACATAGAAGGAGACATCCTCATTGAAGAGGGCAAACCCATCACTAAAAAGAGGATGGAGCAAACAAGAGAGCCCACTCATGGACCTCAACAAGAGCATGAGGAAGATCCTCATCAAGAAATCCCTGAGATGCCTCAAGAGATGAAATTTCCTCCACACAACTATTGGGAGCAACTCAACACCTCTTTGGAAGGCTTGAGTTACAACATGGACCAACTAAGGGTGGAGCACCAAGAGCACTCCATCATTCTCCATGAGATTAGAGAAGATCAAAGAGCTATGAGGGAGGAGCAACAAAGACAAGGAAGAGACATAGAGGAGCTTAAGAGCACCATTGGTTCTTCAAGAGGAAGACGCCACCCTCACTAAGGTGGACTCATTCCTTAATCTCCTTGTCTATTTATTTTTCTGTTTTTTGTTTGAGCTTTATGTTTGGCTATGTTTTGTGTCTTTACTACATGATCATTAGTGTCTAGTGTCTATGTCTTAAAGCTATGAATAATTCCATGAATCCTTCACCTCTCTTAAATGAAAAATGTGCTTAATTACAAAAGAATAAGAAGTACTAGGATTTCAAATTTTATCTTGAAATTAGTTTAATTATTTTGATGTGGTAGCAATACTTTTTGTTTTCTGAATGAATGCTTGAACATTGCATATTTTTTATAGTGAAGTTTATGAGTGTTAAAATTGTTGGCTCTTGAAAGAATGATGAACAAAGAGAAATGTTATTGATAATCTGAAAAATCATGAAATTGATTCTTGAAGCAAGAAAAAGCAGTGAAAAAAAAAGAGAAAAAGAAAAAGAAAAAGAAAAAGAAAAAGCAAAAAGAGTGTGGCATGAAGGTCCAAGTGAAAAGCTTGAGACTGAGTGGTTAAAGTCGTGATCCAAAGCAAAAAGAGTGTGCTTAAGAACTCTAGACACCTCTAATTGGGGACATTAGCAAAGCTAAGTCACAATCTGAAAAGGTTCACCCAGTTATTTGTCTGTGGCATTTATGTTTCTGGTGGTAATACTGGAAAACAAAGTGCTTAGGGCCACGGCCAAGACTCATAAAGTAGCTGTGTTCAAGAATCAACATACTGATCTAGGAGAATCAATAACACTATCCAAAATTCTGAGTTCCTATAGATGCCAATCATTCTGAATTTCAAAGGATAAAGTGAGATGCTAAAACTGTTCAGAAGCAAAAAGTTACTAGCCCCGCTCATCTAATTAGGACTAAGTTTCATTGACATTGTGAGACTCATTGTGTATTCTCTTCTTTTTATCATAATTTGTTTTCAGTTGCTTGGGTACAAGCAACAATTTAAGTTTGGTGTTGTGATGAGCGGATAATTTATATGCTTTTTGGCATTGTTTTTATATTTTTAGTATGTTTTATTCACTTTTTAGTATATTTTTATTAGTTTTTAAGCAAAATTCACATTTCTGGACTCTACTATGAGTTTGTGTATTTTTATGTGATTTCAGGTATTTTCTGGCAGAAATTGAGGGACCTAAGCAAAAATCTGATTCAGAGGTTGAAGAAGGACTGTAGATGCTGTTGGATTCTTACCTCCCTGCACTCGAAATGGACTTTTTGCAGCTATAGAAACCCAAATGGCGCGCTCTTAATTGCGTTGGAAATTAGACATCCAGGGCTTTCTAGAAATATATAATAGTCTATATTTTGCCCGAGTTTAGATGACGCAAACTGGCGTTCAACGCTAGCTTTCTGCCCTATTCTAGTGTTAAACGCCAGAAACAAGCTGCAAGCTAGAGTCAAATGCCAGAAACAAGCTGCAAACTGGTGTTTAACTCCAAAAGAAGTCTCTACACATGAAAGCTTCAATGCTCAGCCCAAGCACACAGCAAGTGGGCCCGGAGGTAGATTTCTGCATCATTTACTTAATTCTGTAACCCTAGTAACTAGTTTTGTATAAATAGAAGTTTTTACTATTGTATTAGAGATCTTTGGACATTTAGTCCTTAGACCTTAGTCTTGGTTATTCCGGTTCCCCCTTTGGGGCCGAAGCCAATGAACACCATTATCACTTATGTATTTTCAACGGTGGAGTTTCTACATACTATAGATTAAGGTGTGGAGCTCTGCTGTTCCTCGAGTATTAATGCAGAGTACTATTGTTCTTCTATTCAATTCATGCTTATTCATATTCTAAGATATTCATTCACACACAAGAACATGATGAATGTGATGATTATGTGACACTCATCACCATTCTCACTTATGAACACGTGATTGACAACCACTTCCGTTCTACATGAAAATAAGCCTGAATGTATATCTCTTAGGTTTCTAATCAACGATTCAATTGACTCCCCTCTAACAATGGGGCATCTTAGTCCGAGATCAGAATCTTCGTGGTATAGACTAGAATTAATTGGCAGCATTCTTGAAATCCGGAAAGTCTAAACCTTGTCTGTGGTATTCCAAGTAGGATCTGGGATGAGATGACTGTGAAAAGCTTCAAACTCGCAACTCTAGGGCGTGATGACAGACAAAAAAGGATAGTAAATCCTATTCCTACACGATCGAGAACCAACAGCTGATTAGCCATACGATATCTGTGCATGGTATTTTTCATCCGAGACGAGAAATCCGACAGTTTATTAGCCATGCAGAAACCATAGAGAACCATTTTCACTGAGAGGACAGGAAGTAGCCATTGACAACGGTGACACCCAACATATAGCTTGCCATAGAAAGGAGTATGAAGGATTGGATGAAGGAAATAGGAAAGTAGAGATTCAGAAGGAATAACGCATCTCCATACACTTATCTGAAATTCCCACAAATGAATTACATAAGTATCTCTATCTTTATTTTATGTTTATTTATCTTTTAATTATCAAAACTCTATAACCATTTGAATCTTCCTAACTGAGATTTACAAGATGACCATAGCTTGCTTCATGCCGACAATCTCCGTGGGATCGACCCTTACTCACGTAAGGTTTATTACTTGGACGACACAGTGCACTTGCTGGTTAGTTGTGCGAAGTTGTGAAAAAGAGTTGAGATTACAATTGTGCGTACCAAGTTGTTGGCGCCATTGAGATCATAATTTCATGCACCAGGAATACCCTTGGTTGAAATTGCTGCCTTGTTGGTATAATTGATGAGCGGATAATTTATACGCTTTTTGGCATTGTTTTTAGTATGTTTTTTGTATATTTTAGTTAGGTTTTAGTATATTTTTATTATTTTTTAGTTAAAATTCACTTTTTTGGACTTTACTATGAGTTTGTGTGTTTTTTTTGTGATTTCAGGTATTTTCTGGCTGAAATTGAGGAACCTGAGCAAAAATCTGATTCAGAGGCTGAAAAGGACCGCACATGCTGTTGGATTCTGACCTCTCTGCACTTGAAGTGGATTTTCTGGAGCTACAGAAGCCCAATTGGCGCGCTCTCAACTGCGTTGGAAAGTAGACATCTTGGGCTTTCTAGAAATATATAATAGTCCATACTTTGCCCGAAATTTGATGGCCCAAACCGGCGTTTCAAATCAGCTCAAAATTGCCCGGCGTTAAACGCCGGAACTGGCACAAGAATGGGAGTTAAACGCCCAAACTGGCACAAAAGCTGGCGTTTAACTCCAAGAGAAGTATCTACACGAAAATGCTTCAATGCTCAGCCCAAGCACACACCAAGTGGGCCCGGAAGTGGATTTTTATGTCATTTACTCATCCTTGTAAACCCTAGGCTACTAGTTCTCTACAAATAGGACCTTTTACTATTGTATTCTTATCTTGGTAGCTATCTTTAGTCTTATGCTATCTTAGATCTTGGGGGCTGGCCTCACGGCCATGCCTAGACCTTGTTCTTATGTATTTTCAACGGTGAAGTTTCTACACACCATAGATTAAGGTGTGGAGCTCTGTTGTACCTCGAGTATTAATGCAATTACTATTGTTCTTCTATTCAATTCAGCTTATTCTTGTTCTAAGATATTCATTTGCACCCAAGAACATGATGAATGTGATGATTATGTGACACTCATCATCATTCTCACTTATGAATGAGTACCTGACAACCACTTCTGTTCTACAAGCAAACAAGGCTTGAATGTTTATCTCTTGGATCCCTTTATCGGAATCTTTGTGGTATAAGCTAGAATTGATAGCGGCATTCAAGAGAATTCGGAAGGTCTAAACCTTGTCTGTGGTATTCTGAGTATGATTCAATGATTGAATGACTGTGACGAGCTTCAAACTCCTGAAGGCTAGGCGTTAGTGACAGACGTAAAAGAATCACTGGATTCTATTCCAACCTGATTGAGAACCGACAGATGATTAGCCGTGCCGTGACAGGGTGCGTAGAACATCTTAACTGAGAGGATGGGAGGTAGCCACTGACAATGGTGAAACCCTACATACAGCTTGCCATGGAAAGGAGTAAGAAGGATTGGATGAAGACAGTAGGAAAGCAGAAAGATGGAAGGGACAAAGCATCTCCATTCGCTTATTTGAAATTCTCACCAATGAATTACATAAGTATCTCTATCTTTATGCTTTATTCATATATCATCCATAACCATTTGAATCTGCCTGACTAAGATTTACAAGGTGACCATAGCTTGCTTCATACCAACAATCTCCGTGGGATCGACCCTTACTCGCGTAAGGTTTATTACTTGGACGACCCAGTGCACTTGCTGGTTAGTTGTGCGAAGTTGTGATAAAGAGTTGAGATTACAATTGTGCGTACCATGTTGATGGCGCCATTGATGATCACAATTTCGTGCACCAATAATCCTTGGTTTGGGCGGTCATAGAAATTGTGGGTAGCTGCTAGGGTATTATCTTTGTGGTGGTTTGGACACTCATCTGTGTAAAGCGAGTTGCAAGAGCAAATCCGACATACACCTTGGGGAACCAATTGTTGACTAGATTGATGTCGAGGAGATGGAGGTTGAGATTGTTGTGGAGGTTGTTGTTGGCCAAGTTGAAGTTGCTTAAGAATGCTTGTCATCTCACCCAAGGATTTGGCACGGGCGGCGGTCTCACCACTAGAAGATACTTCATTTACGGTCTTTGGATGGTAGGTCCTCCGTCTAGCATGTTGAGTTGACTCGGCCAAGTCGGTAATGAGTTGCTATGCCTCCTCCACCATACTATACTTTGACAAAGAACCATTGCTTGAAGCATCCAATAGAGTCTTGTCTTATGGTCTCATTCCTTGACACACATAGCTAAGCAAAACTTGAGTATCAATCAATTGGTAGGGACATGAATCTAGAAGCTTGCGAAACTGCTCCCAATACTCGTATAGAATCTCCGTATCACCTTGGACAATGCATGAGATCTCTTTTCTTAACTTGTCCGTTGCTTCCGCGGGCAAAAATTTATCTAGGAACTCCCTTCTAAGCAAGTCCCAATCGGAAATAACCTCACTAGGTAAAGTGTAGAACCACTCATTGGCTCTTCCCTCAAGAGAGAATGGGAAGGCAAACAACCATATATCAACCTCATCGGATCCTTCCCACCTGGTTGTTGAGCACACACCATGAAAGTCCTTGAGGTGTCTAATAGGATCTTGTGCGGGAAAGTCATGGAACTTTGGTAGAAGATTGATCAAAGTGGTCTTAAGTTCAAATTTTGCATTCAAGTTTGGGTGAAGAACATGAAGAGGTTGGAGAACAAAGTCTGGTGCACCCGCTTCCTTAAGAGTAACTCTCCTTGAAGCAGCCATAGTGTCGGCACCTAGATCAAGAGAAGAACTATTAGTAGTATCAACAGAAGAGTATATAGTGCCTTCTTTGAATGACGATTCGGAATTGGCCTCGGATATGGTTGGTGAATTAGTAAAAAACTTTTCACCTTCTTCAAAGGCTAACCACCTCCGAGCTTGCCTAATGTGAAGTAAAGTTCTTTCAATCTCCGGATCAAATGGGGCTAAGCTTAGATCTGGTAGTGAACGCGTTATACAATGAAGGAGATAGAGAGCTCATGATAACTAATTGAACTAATCAAAAACTAATCCTAACTATCAATCAAACAAATAAAGAATCAAGAGAAAATGCAAGTATATACATATCAACATATTCACACTAACCAATAACATGGCACGCATATACAATTCCCCGACAACGGCGCCATTTTGATGAGAAGAATTTTTATGCCGGTATAGAAACTATCAATAAATCCAATCGTGAGTATAGTCTAACCGACACGCAAACCTCACATCAAACAAATCCAAATTCAATAACCGAGAGTATTAGTCCCGAGTCGTCTTCCCTAGGAATTGCCTTAGAGTGCACACCATTGATTAGGAGGTCTTTTGTGGTTTTGAGAGTTTGGTTTAAGAATTTGAGCTAACAAAAATGAACGACAATCAATTATGATAAAAGTCTTGGCTAAGGATGAGCATTGGAAGTTCCATCATTATAGTTTCCATCAATTGTGTCAACAAATAATCTTTGCTTCACTTAGTCAACCCCTAAGTATAGAGGAGGATCTAGCGAAAGTAATCAACTTGAATCACAAGTCCTAGCTTAACCTTAAAGGAGTCTAGCGTGAGTGATACACAAGTCAATTAGCAATTCTCAATTGAGGAGTAACAATTGATATTAACTATTCAAGTATTTCCAACACTCAACCCCTAAGCCAAGTAAGAGGAATCTACTCCATAGCTAGGGTTGTCATTTCCTCAAACAATTGGTGAGCAATTGTGAAAAGCATTGTGAGATTAAGAAAAAGGAATTGAATTCAAGGTATCTATTTCAAAATATCATCAACAATCAAACAACTAAATGCAATTCATCAATTCATTGATCAAAATCAAAGTAACAAAGTCACAAATCCAAGATCCAAAGTAAATGAATCAAAAGAACACTAATTGAGAAGAGGATAGTAGATCTACAACTTGAATCAAAGTGAAAGTGAATTAGCAATTGAGATGGAAAGAGCAAAATCCTAGAGAGAAAGTGGAGCTTCTCTCTCTACAAAATGTAACTTCTACAAAAATCTAGAATGTGTGTAATATGAGTGAATGGATATGAATCTCGCAATCCTTGGTCTTCTTATGCTTTTCCTAGCAAAACTCTGCCCCAAAACAGCGTCTGCAACTGACTGAAATTGCTGGTCACGTTTTTTCTTTAAAAATCACGTGCGGAAATCAACGTGTATGCACACAGAACGCGTATGCATCCCTGGGCTTTTGCGATCCATGAGCCACCGTAAAGCACGCATGCGCGTCTCTGGAGGTTCTGGCTTGGCCGAGTGAGTGCGCCAGCTTCTGGTTTTGGCTCATTCGTGATGGTCTCAATGGCACACATCCACGCATACGCGCAACGCACACGTACGCATCGATGCTCAAAACTCCAAGGCTCCATTTTCCATGCTCTTTTTCTTTATGCATGCTTCCTCACCCTCTTCCAGGCCATCCTTGCCCTATAAGCTCTGAAATTACTTAACAAACAGATCATGGCATCGAATGGTAATAAAAGATATCTTATTTGATGTAAAATAAGCATGTTTTCATCCATGAAGCAAAGTTGGGAAAGGAACACAAAATCATGCTTTTTTATAGGAATAAGTGTGAAAGATCATTGATAAACCCTCGAAATCTGGTGGACGAAATTGTGATCATCAATAATGGCTCCAAAGACTTGGTGCTCTCAAACATAAATCACACTTTGTCACAACTCCGCACAGCTAACCAGCAAGTGTACTGGATCGTCCAAATAATACCTTACGTGAGTAAGGGTCGATCCCACAGAGATTGTTGGTATGAAGCAAGCTATGGTCATCTTGTAAATCCCAGTCAGGCAGATTCAACTCTATTAAGAGATTATTGGATTTTTGAATAATAATAATAAATTAAACAAAAAATAAAGATAGACTTACTCATGTAGTTCAATGGTGGAAATTTCAGATAGGTGTTTGGAGGTGCTGTGTTCCTTCTGAATCTCTGCGTTCTTATTGCTTTTATCCAATTTTTGTCACTCCTTTCTATGGCAAGCTGTATGTAGGGCATCACCATTGTCAATGGCTACATCCCATCCTCTCAGTGAAAATGGTCCAAATGCTCTGTCATAGCACGTCTAATCATCTGTCGGTTCTCGATCATGTTGGAATAGAATCCCTTGATTCTTTTGCATTTGTCATCACGCCCAGCAATCACGAGTTTGAAGCTCGTCACAGTCATTCAATCCCGGAATCCTACTCAGAATACCATAGACAAGGTTAGACTTTCTGGATTCCCATGAATGTCGCCATCAATTCTAGCTTATACCACGAAGATTCTGATTAAGGAATCCAAGAGATATGCGCCCGGCCTAAAGTAGAACGGAAGTGGTTGTCAGTCACGCGTTCATAGGTGAGAATGATGATGAGTGTCACGGATCATCACATTCATCATGTTGAAGTGCAACGAATATCTTAGAATAGGAATAATTCGAATTAAATAGAAAATAGTAGTAATTGCATTGAAACTTGAGGTACAGCAGAGCTCCACACCCTTAATATATGGTGTGCAGAAAATCCACCGTTGCAAATACATAAGTGATGAAGGTCCAGGCATGACCGAATGGCCAGCCCCCATGAAAGAACGAATGGTCAAAAGAACTAGATAGTCCAAGACTGCTAATAAACTAGTAAAAAGTTCTATTTATACTAAACTAGCTACTAGGGTTTACAGAAGTAAGTAATTGATGCATAAATTTACTTCCGGGACCCACTTGGTGTGTACTTGGGATGAGCTTGATCTATCCACGAGCTGAGGCTTCTCTTGGAGTTGAACGCCATGTTGTAACGTGTTTTGGGCGTTCAACTCTGGTTCGTGACGTGTTTCTGGCGTTTGACTCCAGAATGCAGCATGGAGCTGGCATTGAGCGCCAGTTTACGTCATCTAATTACGAATAAAGTATAAACTATTATATATTGATGGAAAGCTCTGGATGTCTACTTTCCAACGCCGTTGAGAGCGCGCCATTTGGGGATCCGTAGCTCGAGGAAATCTATTTTGAGTGCAGGGAGGTCAGATTCCAACAGCATCAGCAGTCCTTTGTCAGCCTCCTATCAAAGTTTTGCTCAGGTCCCTCAATTTCAGCCAGAAAATACCTGAAATCATAGAAAAATACACAAACTCATAGTAAATTCTAGAAATATGAATTTAGCATAAAAACTAATGAAAACATCCCTAAAAGTAACTAGATCCTACTAAAAACTACCTAAAAATAAAGCCAAAAAGCGTATAAAATATCCGCTCATCACAACACCAAACTTAAATTGTTGCTTGTCCCCAAGCAACTGAAAATCAAATAGGATAAAAAGAAGAGAATATACTATAAATCCCAAAATATCAATGAATATTTCTTAATTAGATGAGCGGGACTTGTAGCTTTTTGCTTCTGAACAGTTTTGGCATCTCACTTTTTCCTTTGAAGTTTAGAATGATTGGCGTCTCTAGGAACATAAAATTTCAGATAGTGTTATTGATTCTCCTAGTTAAGTTTTTTGATTCTTGAACATAGCTACTTTTATGAGTCTTGGCCGTGGCCCTAAGCATTTTGTTTTCCAGTATTACCACCGGATACATAAATGCCACAGACACAAGACTGGGTGAACCTTTTCAGATTGTGACTCAGCTTTTTTAGAGTCCCCAGTTAGAGGTCTTCAGAGCTCTTAAGCACACTCTTTTTGCTTTGGATCATGACTTTAACCACTCTGTCTCAAGCTTTTCACTTGGACCTGCATGCCACAAGCACATGGTTAGGGACAGCTTGATTTAGCCGCTTAGGCCTGGATTTAATTTCCTTGGGCCCTCCTATCCATTGATGCTCAAAGCCTTGGATCCTTTTTACCCTTGCCTTTTGGTTTTAAGGGCTATTGGCTTTTTCTGCTTGCTTTTTCTTTTTCTAAATATTTTTTTCGCAAGCTTTTGCTATTCACTGCTTTTTCTTGCTTCAAGAATCAATTTTATGATTTTTCAGATTGTCAATAACGTTTCTCCTTGTTCATCATTCTTTCAAGAGCCAACAATTTTAATATTCATAAACAACAAGATAAAAAATATGCACTGTTCAAGCATTCATTCATAAAACAAAAAGTATTGTCACCACATCAATATAATTAAATTAAATTCAAGGACAATTTTCAATATTTATGTACTTCTTGTTCTTTTGAATTAAAAACCTTTTTCATTTAAAAGAGGTTAAGGATTTATGGAATTTATTCATAGCTTTAAGACATAGTTACTACATACTAATGATCATGAAGTAGAGACACAAAACATAGATAAAAAATGAAAAATAGAAAAAATAAGAACAAGGAATGAATCCACCTTAGTGGCATCTTCTTCTTGAAGGACTAATGATGTCCTTAAGCTCTTCTATGTCCCTTCCTTGCCTTTGTTGCTCCTCCCTCATTGCTCTTTGATCTTCTCTAATTTCATGGAGAATGATGGAGTGCTCTTGATGTTCCACCCTTAATTGATCCACATTGTAACTCAAATCTTCTAAGGAAGTGTTGAGTTGTTCCCAATAGTTGTTGGGAGGAAAGTGCATCCCTTGAGGCATCTCCGGGATTTCTTGGTGATGAGCTTCCTCATGCATCTCTTGGGGTTCCATGAGTGGGCTCTCTTGTTTGCTCCATCCTTTTCTTAGTGATGGGCTTGTCCTCCTCAATGAGGATGTCTCCTTCTATGATAACTCCAGCTGAGTAACATAGATGGCAAATATGAGGAAAAGCTAGCCTTGCCAAAGTAGAGGGCTTATCGGCTATTTTGTAGAATTCATGAGAGATGACTTAATGAACTTCTACTTCCTCTCCATTCATGATGCTATGAATCATGATGTCCTGATCCATAGTAACTTCATATCGGTTGCTAGTGGGGATGAGGGAGCGTTGGATGAAGTCCAACCATCCTCTAGCCACAGACTTGAGGTCCAGTCATCTTAGTTGAACCGGCTTGCCTTTGGAATCTCTTTTCCATTGAGCTCCTTCCACACATATGTTCATAAGGACTTGGTCCAACCTTTGATTAAAGTTGACCCTTCTAGTGTAGGGGCGTGCATCTCCTTGCATCATGGGCAAGTTGAATGCCAACCTCACATTTTCCGGACTAAAATCTATGTTTTCTCCCGAACCATTGTAGGATAATTCTTTGGGCTCGGGTTCCTACTTTGATCATGGTTCTTAGTGATCCATGCATTGGCATAGAACTCTTGAACCATTAAGATTCCGACTTGTTGGATGGGGTTGGTTAGAACTTCCCAACCTCTTCTTTGGACCTCATGTCAGATCTTCGGATACTCATTTTTCTTGAGCTTGAAAGGGACCTCGGGGATCACCTTCTTCTTGGCCACAACATCATAGAAGTGGTCTTGATGGGCTTTGGAGATGAATCTTTCCATCTCCCATAACTCGGAGGTGGAAGCAATTGTCTTCCCTTTTTCTTCTTTTTTTTTTGAGGTTTCTTTGGCCTTAGGTGCCATCAATGGTTATGGAAAATCAAAAAGCTATGCTTTTACCACACCAAACTTAGAATGTTGCTCGCCCTCGAGCAAAGAAGAAAGAATGGAAGGAGAAGAAAATATGGAGAAGAGGGAGAGATGTGTATGTTTCGGCCATATGGGTGGGATTGGGTGGGAAAGAGATGGATGGATGTGAGTGATGAAGAGGTGATGGGGAAGAGAGCTTGAGGTGAGTTGAGGTAGGTGGGGATCCTGTGGGGTCCACAGATCCTGAGGTGTCAAGGATTTTCATTCCTGCACCAATGAGGCATGTAAAATGCCCTCTGCATGCAATCTTGGCATTTAACGCCAGATTGGTGCTTATTTTTGGCGTTAAACACCAGCTCTAAGCTTGTTCTGGGCGTTCAACGCCCATCTGCAGCATGTTTCTGGCGTTGAACGCCAGCTTTCCTCAGTGTCCAATCCTGGCGTTTAAACACCAAATTGCTGTATGTTTCTGGCGTTCAGCGCCAGATCCATGCTCTGTTCTGGCGTTGAATGCCAGTCAGATGCTCCTTACTGGCGTTTAAACGCCAGTAAGTCCTTCATCCAAGGTGTGATTTTTCTTCTGCTGTTTTTGATTCTGTTTTTAATTTTAGTATTTTTTTTCGTGACTCCACATGATCATGAACCTAATAAAACATAAGAGAACAATAAAAAGAAAAATAAAAATAAAATTAGATAAATAAAAATTGGGTTGCCTTCCAATAAGCGCTTCTTTAATGTCAATAGCTTGACAGTGGGCTCTTATGCAGCCTCACAGGTGATCAGGTCAATATTGTAGACTCCCAACACCAAACTTAGAGTTTGGATGTGGGGATTCAACACCAAACTTAGAGTTTGATTGTGGGGGCTTTGTTTGACTATGTACTGAGAGAAGCTTTTCATGCTTCCTCTCCATTGTTAAAGAATAAGATCCTTGAGCCTTAAACACAAGGTAGTCCTCATTCAATTGAAGGACTAATTCTCCTCTGTTAACATCTATCACAGCTCCTAGTGTGGCTAGGAAAGGTCTTCCAAGGATGATGCATTCATCCTCCTCTTTTCTAGTGTCTAAGATTATGAAATCAGCAGGGATGTAAAGGCCTTCAACCTTTACCAACACGTCCTCTACCAATCCATAAGCTTGTCTTATTGACTTGTCTACCAATTGTAATGAAAATATGGCAGGCTGTACCTCAATGATCCCCAGCTTCTCCATTACAAAGAGTGGCATAAGATTTATGCTTGACCCCATGTCACACAGAGCCAAGGTCATGGTGCCTATGGTACATGGTATTAAGAATTTGCCAGGATCTTGTCTCTTTTGAGGTAAGGTTTGCTGAACCCATGTATCTAGTTCACTGATGAGCAAGGGAGGTTCACCTTCCCATGTCTCATTACCAAATAACTTTGCATTCAGCTTCATGATAGCTCCTAGATATTGAGCAACTTGCTCTCCAGTTACATCTTCATCCTCTTCAGAGGAAGAATAGTCTTCAGATCTCATGAATGGCAAAAGGAGGTTTAATAGAATCTCTATGGTCTCTATAGGGGCCTCAGATTCCCATGGGTCCTCAATAGGAAACTCCTTCTTGCTTAAGAGACATCCCATGAGGTCTTCCTCATTGGGATTCACATCCTCTCCTTCCTCTCTAGGTTCGGCCATATTGATTATATCAATGGCCTTGCACTCTCTTTTTGGATTTTCTTCAGTATTGCTTGGGAGAGTACTAGGAGGGATTTTAGTGATTTTCTTACTCAGTTGGCCCACTTGTGCCTCCAAATTTCTGATGGAGGACCTTGTTTCATTCATGAAACTTAAAGTGGCCTTAGACAAATCAGAGACTAAATTTGCTAAGTTTGAGGTATTCTGTTCATAATTCTCTGTCTGTTGCTGAGAAGATGATGGATAAGGCTTGATATTGCTGAGCCTATTTCTTCCACCATTATTAAAGCCTTGTTGAGGCTTTTGTTGATCCTTCCATGAGAAATTTGGATGATTTCTCCATGATGAATTATAGGTGTTTCCATAAGGTTCACCCATATAATTTACCTCTGCTATTGCAGGGTTTTCAGGATCATAAGCTTCTTCTTCAGAAGATGCCTCTTTAGTACTGTTGGATGCATTTTGCCATCCATTCAGACTTTGAGAAATCATGTTGACTTGCTGAGTCAACATTTTGTTCTGAGCCAATATGGCATTCAGAGCATCAATCTCAAGAATTCCCTTCCTTTGAGGCGTCCCATTATTCACGGAATTCCTCTCAAAAGTGTACATGAACTGGTTATTTGCAACCATGTCCATAAGTTCTTGAGCTTCTGCAGGTGTTTTCTTCAGGTGAATGGATCCACCTACAGAATGGTCCAATGACATCTTAGAGAACTCTGATAGACCATAATAGAATATATCTATCATGGTCCATTCTGAGAACATGTTAGAAGGACATCTTTTGGTCATCTGTTTGTATCTTTCCCAAGCTTCATAGAGGGATTCACCATCTTTTTGTTTGAAGGTCTGAACATCCACTCTAAGTTTGCTCAGCTTTTGAGGAGAAAAGAACTTAACCAAGAAGACCGTGACCAGCTTATCCTAGGAGTCCAGGCTATCTTTAGGTTGAGAGTCCAACCATGCTCTAGCGTTGTCTCTTACAGCAAAAAGCAAAAGCATGAGCCTGTAGACTTCAGGATCTACTCCATTCATCTTTATAGTCTCACAGATCTGCAAGAACTCAATTAAAAACTGATAGGGATCTTCTGATGGAAGTTCATGAAACTTGCAGCTTTGTTGCATTAGAGCAACTAGTTGAGGTTTCAGCTCAAAGTTGTTTGCTCCAATGGCAGGAATTGAGATGATTCTTTCATCAAACTTCAAAGTAGGTATAGTATAATCACCAAGCATCCTCCTTGCATTATTGTTGTTAGGTTCGGCTGCCATCTCATTCTCTTGTTCGAAAATTTCAGTAAGGTTGTCTCTGGATTATTGTAATTTGGCTTCTCTTAGTTTCCTCTTCAGAGTCCTTTCAGGTTCAGGGTCAGCTTCAACAAGAATGTCTTTTTTCTTGTTCCTGCTCATATGAAAGAGAAGAGAACAAGAAAAGAAGAGAAGAGGAGTCCTCTATGTCACAGTAAAGAGGTTCCTTATTGTTAGTAGAAGAAGAAAGGGAATAAAGAAAAGAGAATCCAAATAGAAGGGTGAGGTTAGGGGTAGTGATTTAAGATGAAGAGAGGTGAAGAGAAGTGTTAGTAAATAAATAAATAAATAGAAGAAGATGAGAGAGAGAGAGAGAGAGAATTCGAAAATTAATTTTGAAAAGCAGTTAATGATTTTCGAAAATTAAAGGTGAGATAGAATTAAAATTAAAATTTAAAACAATTAGTTAATTTAAAAATAATTTTGAAAAAGGGATGAGATATTTTCAAAAATTAGAGAGGGAAAAGTAGTTAGGTGGTTTTGAAAAAAGATAAGAAACAAACAAAAAGATAATTAGTTAGTTGAAAAAGATATTAAAATCAATTTTGAAAAGATAAGAAGATAAGAAGTTAGATAAGATATTTTGAAATCAAATTTTCGAAAAAGATATGATACAAAAGATATGATTAAAAAGATATGGTTAGAAAAGATTTAATTTTTAAATTAAAATTAATTACATAACTAACAAGAAACTAAAAGATAAGATTCTAGAATTCAAAGATTGAGCCTTTATTAACAAGAAAGTAACAAACTTCAAATTTTTGAATCAATCACATTAATTGTTAGTGTAGTTTCGAAAATTATGAAATAAAGATAAAAAAGATTTTGAAAATCAATTTAATAGAAATTTTCGAAAATATATATAAAATTAAAAAGATTTGAGTTTTGAAAAAGTTTTGAAAAGATAAGATTTTTAAAATTGAAATTTTGACTTGACTAACAAGAAAACAACATACTTTAAAAATTTTTGACCAAGTCAACCCAAAATTTCGAATTTTTGAGAGAAATAAGGAAAAAATATTTTTTTTATTTTTGAATTTTTAATGATGAGAGAGAAAAACAACAAAAATGACTCACAACATGAAAATTATGAATCAAAACACATGATGCATGCAAGAACACTATGAATGTCAAGATGAACACCAAGAACACTTTGAAGATCATGATGAACATTAAGAACATATTTTTGAAACTTTTTGATGCAAAGAAAACATGCAAGACACTAGACATAGAAATCTTTAATGCTTAGACAATATGAATGCAAAAATGCACATGAAAAATAACAAAAGATTCAAAACAAGAAAACATTAAGATCAAACAAGAAGACTTACAAAGAACAACTTGAAGATCATGAAGAACACTATGAATGCATGAATTTTCGAAAAATAATGCATAAATTTTTAAAAACATGCAATTGACACCAAACTTAAAAATTGACTCAAGACTCAAACAAGAAACACAATATTTTTTGGATTTTATGATTTTATTAATTTTTTTGGATTTTCTTTTAATTTTTTTTTCGAAAAACATATAGGAAAAATAAAATAAGAAATTCAAAATTTTTAATAAGAATTCCAGGAATCTTTCAATTTTAGCCTAAAGATCCAATCCAAGGGTTGGGCATGGTTTAATAGCCAGCCAGCTTTAGAAGATATAAATCAGGCATGTAACAATTGATATTCCAATTAACTTGCCTCTATGCTGATGGTCTTGAAGCCTCAATCCAATTGAGTTAGACATGGCTTTACAGTCAGCCAAGCTTCAACATACTTTATGAAACACTAGAATTCATTCTTAAAATTTTTGAATAATTTTTTTTTTCGAAAACAAAGAAAAAAAATTTTGAAAAATATTTTTGAAAACTTTTTGAAAAGAAAAATAAAAAAAAAATTACCTAATCTGAGCAACAAGATGAACCGTCAGTTGTCCATACTCGAACAATCCCCAGCAACGGCACCAAAAACTTGGTGCACGGATTTATGATCATCAACAATGGCTCCAAAGACTTGGTGCTCTCAAACATAAATCACACTTTGTCACAACTCCGCACAACTAACCAGCAAGTGTACTGGGTTGTCCAAGTAATACCTTACGTGAGTCAGGGTCGATCCCACAGAGATTGTTGGTATGAAGCAAGCTATGGTTGGTAGCGCGAAATTGTGATCACTACAACTTCGCACAACTAACCAGCAAGTGTACTGGGTCGTCCAAGTAATAAACCTTACGTGAGTAAGGGTCGATCCCACAGAGATTGTTGGTATGAAGCAAGCTATGGTCACCTTGTAAATCTCAGTCAGGCAAACTCAAATGGATATGAATGATGAATAAAACATAAAGATAAAGATAGAGATACTTATGTAATTCATTGGTGGGAATTTCAGATAAGCGTATGAAGATGCTTGTCCCTTCCGTCTCTCTGCTTTCCTACTGTCTTCATCCAATCCTTCTTACTCCTTTCCATGGAAAGCTTATGCAAGGGTTTCACCGTTGTCAGTGGCTACCTCCCATCCTCTCAGTGGAAATGTTCAACGCACCCTGTCACGGCACGGCTATCCATCTGTCGGTTCTCAATCAGGCCGAAATAGAATCCAGTGATTCTTTTGCGTCTGTCACTAACGCCCCGCCTTCAGGAGTTTGAAGCTCGTCACAGTCATTCAATCATTGAATCCTACTCAGAATACCACAGACAAGGTTAGACCTTCCGGATTCTCTTGAATGCCACCATCAGTTCTAGCCTATACCACGAAGACTCTGATCTCACGGAATGGCTGGCTCGGTTGTCAGGCGAGCACTCGGTTGTCAGGCGATCAACCATGCATCGTGTATCAGGAATCCAAGAGATATTCACCCAATCTAAGGTAGAACGGAGGTGGTTGTCAGGCACACGTTCATAGGTGAGAATGATGATGAGTGTCACGGATCATCACATTCATCAAGTTGAAGAACAAGTGATATCTTGGAACAAGAACAAGCGGAATTGAATAGAAGAACAATGGTAATTGCATTAATACTCGAGGTACAGCAGAGCTCCACACCTTAATCTATGGTGTGTAGAAACTCCACCGTTGAAAATACATAAGAACAAGGTCTAGGCATGGCCGAATGGCCAGCCTCCCAAAGAGGGTTCAATCATAAAAACATGATCAAAAGCCCTAAAATGATCCAAAGATTAAAATACAATAGCAAAAGGTCCTATATATAGAGAACTAGTAGCCTAGGGTGTACAGAGATGAGTAAATGACATAAAAATCCACTTCCGGGCCCACTTGGTGTGTGCTTGGGCTGAGCATTGAAGCATTTTCGTGTAGAGACTCTTCTTGGAGTTAAACGCCAGCTTTGGTGCCAGTTCCGGCGTTTAACGCTGGGAATTCTAAAGGTGACTTTGAACGCCGGTTTAGGCCATCAAATCTTGGGCAAAGTATGGACTATCATATATTGCTGGAAAGCCCAGGATGTCTACTTTCCAACGCCGTTGAGAGCGCGCCAATTGGGCTTCTGTAGCTTCAGACAATCCACTTCGAGAGCAGGGAGGTCAGAATCCAACAGCATCTGCAGTCCTTTTTAGTCTCTGAATCAGATTTTTGCTCAGGTCCCTCAATTTCAGCCAGAAAATACCTGAAATCACAGAAAAACACACAAACTCATAGTAAAGTCCAGAAAAGTGAATTTTAACTAAAAACTAATAAAAATATACTAAAAACTAACTAGATCATACTAAAAACATACTAAAAACAATGCCAAAAAGCGTACAAATTATCCGCTCATCACAACACCAAACTTAAATTGTTGCTTGTCCTCAAGCAAATAAAAATCAAATAAGATAAAAAGAAGAGAATATGCAATGAATTCCAAAAACATCTATGAAGATCAGAATTAATTAGATGAGCGGGGCTTTTAGCTTTTTGCCTCTGAATAGTTTTGGTATCTCACTCTATCCTTTGAAATTCAGAATGATTGGCTTCTTTAGGAACTCAGAATCCAGATAGTGTCATTGATTCTCCTAGTTAAGTATGATGATTCTTGAACATAGCTACTTATTGAGTCATGGTCGTGGCCCAAAGCACTCTGTCTTCCAGTATTACCACCGGATACATACATGCCACAGACACATAATTGGGTGAACCTTTTCAGATTGTGACTCAGCTTTGCTAGAGTCCCCAACTAGAGGTGTCCAGGGTTCTTAAGCACACTCTTTTTGCCTTGGATCACAACTTTATTTCTTTCTTTTTCTTTTTTTTTTCTTTTTCTTTCTCTTTCTCCTTTTTTTTCGAATTTTTTTTTTGTATTCACTGCTTTTTCTTGCTTCAAGAATCATTTTTATGATTTTTCAGATCCTCAGTAACATGTCTCCTTTTTCATCATTCTTTCAAGAGCCAACATTCATGAACCACAAATTCAAAAGACATATGCACTGTTTAAGCATACATTCAGAAAACAAAAATATTGCCACCACATCAAAATAATCAAACTGTTATAAAATTCAAAATTCATGCAATTATTTTCTTTTTCAATTAAGCACATTTTTTATTCAAGAAAGGTGATGGATTCATAGGACATTCATAACTTTAAGGCATAGACACTAAGACACTAATGATCACAAGACACAAACATAGATAAACATAAGCACTAAAATTCGAAAAACAGAAAAATAAAGAACAAGGAAATTAAAGAACGGGTCCACCTTAGTGATGGCGGCTTGTTCTTCCTCTTGAAGATCCTATGGAGTGCTTGAGCTCCTCAATGTCTCTTCCTTATCTTTGTTGCTCCTCTCTCGTGATTATTTGATCTTCTCTTATTTCATGGAGGAGGACTAAGTGTTCTTGGTGCTCCACCCTTAGTTGTCCCATGTTGGAACTCAATTCTCCTAGGGAGGTGTTTAGTTGCTCCCAATAGTTTTGTGGAGGAAAGTGCATCCCTTGAGGCATCTCAGCGATCTCATGATGAGTGGGGTCTCTTGTATGCTCCATTCTCTTCTTAGTGATGGGCTTGTCCTCATCAATGGGGATGTCTCCCTCAATGTCAACTCCAACCGAATAACAAAGGTGACAAATGAGATGAGGGAAGGCTAACCTTGCCAAGGTAGAGGACTTGTCTGCCACCTTATAAAGTTCTTGGGATATAACCTCATGAACTTCTATTTCTTCTCCAATCATGATGCTATGGATCATGATAGTCCGGTCTATGGTCACTTCGGACCGGTTGCTAGTGGGAATGATTGAGCGTTGGATAAACTCTAACCATCCTCTAGCCACAAGTTTGAGGTCATGCCTTCTCAATTGAACCGGCTTCCCTCTTGAATCTCTCTTCCATTGGGCGCCCTCTTCACATATGACTGTGAGGACTTGGTCCAACCTTTGATCAAAGTTGGCCCGTCTAGTGTAAGGATGTTCATCTCCTTGCATCATGGGCAAGTTGAATGCCAACCTTACATTTTCCGGACTAAAAACCAAGTATTTCCCCCGAACCATAGTAAGCCAATTCTTTGGGTCCGGGTTCACACTTTGATCATGGTTCTTGGAGATCCATGCATTGGCATAGAACTCTTGAACCATTAAGATTCCGACTTGTTGAATGGGGTTGGTAAGAACTTCCCAACCTCTTCTTCGGATCTCATGTCGGATCTCCGGATATTCACTCTTTTTGAGTTTGAAAGGGACCTCGGGGATCACCTTCTTCAAGGCCACAACTTCATAGAAGTGGTCTTGATGCACCCTTGAGATGAATCTTTCCATCTCCCATGACTCGGAGGTGGAAGCCTTTGCCTTCCCTTTCCTCTTTCTAGAGGTTTCTCCGGCCTTGGATGCCATAAATGGTTATGGAAAAACAAAAAGCAATGCTTTTACCACACCAAACTTAAAAGGTTTGCTCGTCCTCGAGCAAAAGAAGAAAGAAGAGAGTAGAAGAAGAAGAAATAGAGGGGATGTGTATGGCTTTGTGTTCGGCCAAAGGGGGGAGAAGTGGTGTTTAGGTTGTGTGAAAATGAAGGAGTGAAGTTGGGTTATATAGGAGTGGGGGGGTTTATGTTTCGGTCATGTATGGGTGGGTTTGGGAGGGAAAGTGGTTTGAATTTGAAGGGTGAGGTAGGTGGGGTTTTATGAAGGATGGATGTGAGTGGTGAAGAGAAAGATGGGATTTGATAGGTGAAGGGTTTTTGGGGAAGAGGAGTTGAGGTGATTGGTTAATGGGTGAAGAAGAGAGAGAGTGGTGGGGTAGGTGGGGATCCTGTGGGGTCCACAGATCCTGAGGTGTCAAGGAAAAGTCATCCCTGCACCAAATGGCATGCAAAATTGCGTTTTTAGCCAATTCTGGCGTTAAACGCCGGGCTGGTGCCCATTTCTGGCGTTTAACGCCAGCTTCTTGCCCTTTTCTGGCGTTTAACGCCAGTCTGGTGCCCCTTTCTGGCGTTAAACGCCCAGAATGGTGCCAGACTGGGCGTTAAACGCCCAACAGCTAGCCTTACTGGCGTTTAAACGCCAGCACGCTCTCCTCCAGGGTGTGCTATTTTTCTTTCTGCTTTTCATTCTGTTTTTGCTTTTTTCATTGATTTTGTGACTTCTCATGATCATCAACCTACAAAAAACATAAAATAACAAAGAAAAATATATATGAAATATAGCATTGGGTTGCCTCCCAACAAGCGCTTCTTTAATGTCAGTAGCTTGACAGAGGGCTCTCATGGAGCCTCACAGATACTCAGAGCAATGTTGGAACCTCCCAACACCAAACTTAGAGTTTGAATGTGGGGGTTCAACACCAAACTTAGAGTTTGGTTGTGGCCTCCCAACACCAAACTTAGAGTTTGACTGTGGGGGCTCTGTTTGACTCTGTTTTGAGAAAAGCTCTTCATGCTTCCTCTCCATGATGACAGAGGGATATCCTTGAGCTTTAAACACAAAGGATTCTTCATTCACTTGAATGATCAATTCTCCTCTATCAACATCAATCATAGCCTTTGCTGTGGCTAGGAAGGGTCTGCCAAGGATGATGGATTCATCCATGCACTTTCCAGTCTCTAGGACTATGAAATCAGCAGAGATGTAATGGTCTTCAACTTTAACCAGAACATCCTCTACAAGTCCATAGGCTTGTTTTCTTGAATTGTCTGCCATCTCTAGTGAGATTTTTGCAGCTTGCACCTCAAAGATCCCTAACTTCTCCATTACAGAGAGAGGCATGATGTTTACACTTGACCCTAAGTCACACAAGGCCTTCTTGAAGGTCATGGTGCCTATGGTACAAGGTATTGAAAACTTCCCAGGATCCTGTCTCTTTTGAGGCAGTTTTTGCCTAGACAAGTCATCCAGTTCCTTGGTGAGCAAAGGGGGTTCATCTTCCCAAGTCTCATTTCCAAATAACTTGTCATTTAGCTTCATGATTGCTCCAAGGTATTTAGCAACTTGCTCTTCAGTGACATACTCATCCTCTTCAGAGGAAGAATACTCATCAGAGCTCATGAATGGCAGAAGTAAGTCCAATGGAACCTCTATGGTCTCATTTTGAGCCTCAGATTCCCATGGTTCCTCATTGGGGAACTCATTGGAGGCCAGTGGACGTCCATTGAGGTCTTCCTCAGTGGCGTTCACTGCCTCTTCCTCCTCTCCAAATTCGGCCATGTTGATGGCTTTGCACTCTCCTTTTGGATTTTCTTCTGTATTGCTTGGAAGAGTACTAGGAGGGAGTTCAGTAATTTTCTTGCTCAGCTGACCCACTTGTGCCTCCAAGTTTCTAATGGAGGACCTTGTTTCAATCATGAAACTTTGAGTGGTTTTGATTAGATCAGAGACCATGGTTGCTAAGTCAGAGGTATTCTGCTTAGAACTCTCTGTCTGTTGCTGAGAAGATGATGGAAAAGGCTTGCTATTGCTAAACCTGTTTCTTCCACCATTATTGTTGTTGAAACCTTGTTGAGGTCTCTGTTGATCCTTCCATGAGAGATTTGGATGATTTCTCCATGAAGGATTATAGGTGTTTCCATAGGGTTCTCCCATGTAATTCACCTCTTCTATTGAAGGGTTCTCAGGATCATAAGCTTCTTCTTCAGATGAAGCTTCCTTAGTACTGCTTGGTGCATTTTGCATTCCAGACAGACTTTGAGAAATCATATTGACTTGTTGAGTCAATATTTTGTTCTGAGCCAATATGGCATTCAGAGTGTCAATCTCAAGAACTCCTTTCTTCTAACTAGTCCCATTGTTCACAGGATTCCTTTCAGAAGTGTACATGAATTGGTTATTTGCAACCATTTCAATCAGCTCTTGAGCTTCTGTAGGCGTCTTCTTCAGATGAAGAGATCCTCCAGCAGAGCTATCCAAAGACATCTTGGATAGTTCAGAGAGACCATCATAGAAAATACCTATGATGCTCCATTCAGAAAGCATATCAGAGGGACACTTTCTGATTAATTGTTTGAATCTTTCCCAAGCTTCATAGAGGGATTCTCCTTCCTTCTGTCTGAAGGTTTGGACTTCCACTCTAAGCTTACTCAATTTTTGAGGTGGAAAGAACTTTGCCAAGAAGGCATTGACTAGCTTTTCCCAAGAGTTCAGGCTTTCTTTAGGTTGTGAGTCCAACCATGTTTTAGCTCTATCTCTTACAGCAAAAGGGAATAGCATAAGTCTGTAGACCTCAGGGTCAACCCCATTAGTCTTGACAGTGTCACAGATTTGCAAGAATTCAGCTAAGAACTGATGAGGATCTTCCAATGGAAGTCCATGGAACTTGCAATTCTATTGCATTAGAGAAACTAATTGAGGCTTAAGCTCAAAGTTGTTTGCTCCAATGGCAGGGATAGAGATGCTTCTCCCATAGAAGTCGGGAGTAGGTGCAGTAAAGTCACCCAGCACCTTCCTTGCATTCTTGGCATTGTTGTTGTTTTCGGCTGCCATGTGTTCTTCTTCTTTGAAAAATTCGGTTAGGTCCTCTACAGAGAGTTGTGCCTTGGCTTCTCTTAGCTTTCTCTTCAAGGTCCTTTCAGGTTCAGGATCAGCCTCAACAAGAATGCTTTTGTCCTTGCTCCTGCTCATAAGAAAGAGAAGAGAACAAGAAAATGTGGAATCCTCTATGTCACAGTATAGAGATTCCTTAAGGTGTCAGAGGAAAAGGAAAATGGAAGACAAAGGTAGAAAATTCGAACTTATCAAGAAAGATGGAGTTCGAATTTTGCATTAAGGAATAGTGTTAGTCCATAAATAGAAGGATGTGAGAAGAAGGGAAGTAATTTTCGAAAATTAAGTAAAAGATTTTGAAAACATTTTGAAAAACTTTGATTGATAATTTTCGAAAACAAAAAGTGGAAAAGAAATCAAGTAATTTTTGAAAAAGATTTTGAAATTAGAAATCAAAAAGATTTGATTGAAAACTATTTTGAAAAAGATGTGGTTAAGAAGATATGATTAATTTTAAAAAGATGTAATTGAGAAGATATGATTTGAAAAACATTTAAAAAAAAAGATTTGATTTTGAAAATTAATGACTTGGATATCAAGAAAAGATATAATTCAAACATTAAACCTTTCTCTACAGAAAAGGCAACATACTTGAAATGTTGAATCAAATCATTAATTGATAGCAAGTATCTTTGAAAATGGAAAGAAATTGAATTTGAAAAAGATTTGATTGAAAAGATATGATTTGAAAAAGATTTGATTTTGAAAAGATTTTGAAAACTGAAAAAAATCTGCATCAAAAACAAAATCTTCCCTCTTGTGCCATCCTGGCGTTAAACGCCCAGAATGGTGCACATTCTGGCGTTTAACGCCCAAATCACTACCCTTTTGGGCGTTAAACGCCCAGCCAGGCACCCTGGCTGGCGTTTAAATGCCAGTTTGCCTTTCTTCACTGGGCGTTTTGAACGCCCAGCTTTTTCTGTGTAATTCCTCTGCTGTATGTTCTGAATCTTCAATTCTCTTTATTATTGACTTGAAAGACACAAATAAAAAATATTTTTGGATTTTTAATAATGAGGAATAATCAAAATGCAACTGAAATCAAATAAACAATGCATGCAAGACACCAAACTTAGCAATTTGTATACTACTGACACTAATGAGAATGCATATGAGACACATAAACACTCAAGTCAAGAGGAATTAAAGATCAGAGCAAAGAAATCATCAAGAACAACTTGAAGATCAATGAAGACACATGCATGAATGCAATAAGAACAGAAACATGCAATTGACACCAAACTTAAGATGAGACTCTAGACCTGAACAAGAAATATTTTTGGATTTTATGATTTTGTAATTTTTTTTTGTGCTTTTTTCGAAAATCAAGTGGAAAAGAAAATAAAGGTATCAAAATTCTTAATGAGAATCCCAGGAATCATGCAATGTTAGTCTAAAGCTTCAGTCTAAAGGAATTAGACATGGCTAGCCAAGCTTCAGCAGGACATTGCATTCAAGAGCTAAATTGATGAAAATCAATCAGCTTTGGTGATGATAGGAACATCACCTTGAAACACTAGAATTCATTCTTAAGAAATCTGAAGAAAAATACCTAATCTAAGCAACAAGATGAACCGTCAGTTGTCCATACTCGAACAATCCTCGGCAACGGCGCCAAAAACTTGGTAGCGCGAAATTGTGATCACTACAACTTCGCACAACTAACCAGCAAGTGTACTGGGTCGTCCAAGTAATAAACCTTACGCGAGTAAGGGTCGATCCCACAGAGATTGTTGGTATGAAGCAAGCTATGGTCACCTTGTAAATCTCAGTCAGGCAAACTCAAATGGATATGAATGATGAATAAAACATAAAGATAAAGATAGAGATACTTATGTAATTCATTGGTGGGAATTTCAGATAAGCGTATGAAGATGCTTGTCCCTTCCGTCTCTCTGCTTTCCTACTGTCTTCATCCAATCCTTCTTACTCCTTTCCATGGCAAGCTTATGCAAGGGTTTCACCGTTGTCAGTGGCTACCTCCCATCCTCTCAGTGGAAATGTTCAACGCACCTTGTCACGGCACGGCTATCCATCTGTCGGTTCTCAATCAGGCCGGAATAGAATCCAGTGATTCTTTTGCGTCTGTCACTAACGCCCCGCCTTCAGGAGTTTGAAGCTCGTCACAGTCATTCAATCATTGAATCCTACTCAGAATACCACAGACAAGGTTAGACCTTCCGGATTCTCTTGAATGCCACCATCAGTTCTAGCCTATACCACGAAGACTCTGATCTCACGGAATGGCTGGCTCGGTTGTCAGGCGAGCACTCGGTTGTCAGGCGATCAACCATGCATCGTGTATCAGGAATCCAAGAGATATTCACCCAATCTAAGGTAGAACGGAGGTGGTTGTCAGGCACACATTCATAGGTGAGAATGATGATGAGTGTCACGGATCATCACATTCATCAAGTTGAAGAACAAGTGATATCTTGGAACAAGAACAAGCGGAATTGAATAGAAGAACAATGGTAATTGCATTAATACTCGAGGTACAGCAGAGCTCCACACCTTAATCTATGGTGTGTAGAAACTCCACCGTTGAAAATACATAAGAACAAGGTCTAGGCATGGCTGAATGGCCAGCCTCCCAAAGAGGGTTCAATCATAAAAACATGATCAAAAGCCCTAAAATGATCCAAAGATTAAAATACAATAGCAAAAGGTCCTATATATAGAGAACTAGTAGCCTAGGGTGTACAGAGATGAGTAAATGACATAAAAATCCACTTCCGGGCCCACTTGGTGTGTGCTTGGGCTGAGCATTGAAGCATTTTCGTGTAGAGACTCTTCTTGAAGTTAAACGCCAGCTTTGGTGCCAGTTCCGGCGTTTAACGCTGGGAATTCTAAAGGTGACTTTGAACGCCGGTTTAGGCCATCAAATCTTGGGCAAAGTATGGACTATCATATATTGCTGGAAGGCCCATGATGTCTACTTTCCAACGCCGTTGAGAGCGCGCCAATTGGGCTTCTGTAGCTTCAGAAAATCCACTTCGAGAGCAGGGAGGTCAGAATCCAACAGCATCTGCAGTCCTTTTTAGTCTCTGAATCAAATTTTTGCTCAGGTCCCTCAATTTCAGCCAGAAAATACCTGAAATCACAGAAAAACACACAAACTCATAGTAAAGTCCAGAAAAGTGAATTTTAACTAAAAACTAATAAAAATATACTAAAAACTAACTAGATCATACTAAAAACATACTAAAAATAATGCCAAAAAGCGTACAAATTATCCGCTCATCAATGGTCATCTTGTAAATTCCAGTCAAAAAGATTCAATTATATTAAGAGATTATTGTATTTTCGAATAATAATAATAAATTAAACAGAAAATAAAGATAGAGTTACTCATATAGTTCAATGGTGGGAATTTCAGATAGGTGTATGGAGGTGCTGTGTTCCTTCTGAATCTTTGCGTTCTTACTGCTTTTATCCAATTTTTGTCACTACTTTCTATGGCAAGCTGTATGTAGGGCATCACCGTTGTCAATGGCTACATCCCATCCTCTCAGTGAAAATGGTCCAAATGCTCTGTCACAGCACGGCTAATCATCTGTCGATTCTCGATCATGTTGGAATAGAATCCCTTGATTCTTTTGCGTTTGTCATCACGCCCAGCAATCGCGAGTTTGAAGCTCGTCACAGTCATTCAATCCCAGAATCCTACTCGGAATACCACAGACAAGGTTAGACTTTCCGGATTCCCATGAATGCCGCCATCAATTCTAGCTTATACCACTATGATTCTGATTAAGGAATCCAAGAGATATGCGCCCGGTCTAAAGTAGAACGGAAGTGGTTGTCAGTCACGCATTCATAGGTGAGAATGATGATGAGTATCACGGATCATCACATTCATCATGTTGAAGTGAAACGAATATCTTAGAATAGGAATAAGTCGAATTGAATAGAAAATAGTAGTAATTGCATTGAAACTTGAGGTATAGCAGAGCTCCACACCCTTAATATATGGTGTGCAAAAACTCCACCGTTGCAAATACATAAGTGATGAAGGTCTAGGCATGGCCGAATGGCCAGCCCCCATGAAAGACCGAATGGTCAAAAGAACTAGATAATCCAAGACTACTAATAAACTAGTAAAAAGTTCTATTTATACTAAACTAGCAACTAGGGTTTACAGAAGTAAGTAATTGATGCATAAATTCACTTCCGGGGCCCATTTGGTGTGTGCTGAGGCTGAGCTTGATCTATCCACGAGCTAAGGCTTCTCTTGGAGTTGAACGCCAAGTTGTAACGTGTTTTGGGCGTTCAACTCTGGTTCGTGATGTATTTCTGGCGTTTAACTCCAGAATGCAGCATTAAACTGGCGTTGAGCACCAGTTTACGTAGTCTAATTACGAATAAAGTATGAACTATTATATATTGCTGGAAAGCTCTGGATGTCTATGTACTAACGCCATTAGGAGCGCACCATTTGAAGTTTTGTAGCTCCAGAAATTCCGTTTTGAGTGCAGGGAGGTCAGATTCCAACAGCATCAGCAGTCCTTTGTCAGCCTCTTATCAGAGTTTTGCTCAGGTCCCCCAATTTCAGCCAGAAAATACCTGAAATCACAGAAAAACACACAAACTCATAGTAAAGTCTAGAAATGTGAATTTAGCATAAAAACTAATGAAAACATCCCTAAAAGTAACTAGATCCTACTAAAAACTACCTAAAAACAAAGCCAAAAAGCGTATAAATTATCCGCTCATCAAAATCAATACAAGACAAACCCTAAAAACGGGGTTTATCACATACTCTGTAATAGCAATTGGTCACGACTTTAAGTGTTTAGTCTCAAGGGTTACTTGACACTCCCACACCACAAGCATATGGTTAGGAAAAACCACTCTTTTGAGCTTTTAGATCTATTTTGACCCTCCGAACCATTGAGGCTTAAAGCCTTGGACCTTTTTCTCTTTATTTTTCTTTCTTTTACTTTTGGTCTCTTTTTGCTATTTATTTTGCTTCAATAATCAATTTCTTTCTTATTTCAAAGAGTCTATAATACTTTTCTAAGTTCCTGTTCCTCTAGAACCAATATACTCAACTCCAATATCAAATATGTATTGTTCAGTTCATACATTCAGAAATAAGGATAATGCCACGACATCAAAGTAACTAGAATAACTTATAATATATAACTCAAATCTCATGCATTTTACTACTTATTTTTATTTTTATTTTTTTAAGCTCAATGAGCAATACATAAGTCATCTTTCAAAATAAACATAAAAAAATAAAATAAAGAACTAAACTAGAAAGCAAGAAAATCCTACTAATGATCATGCAAAAGCTAAAATAGAAAATAGGAAATAAGCTAAAAACATTAGAAAAATAGAAGATAAGGTAAAGGGTGATGAATCTTAACCACCTCAGTCATAGTGGCTGCTGATCCCTCTTCTTAGCGTTAAACACCATCTCTTCATGCCCCCATTCTGGTGCTAAATGCCCTTCCTAGCATTTAGCACCCAATTCATTTTGTTCAATGTACACCGGGGTGTTCTGTTCTTCCTTCTGAGTCCTCCTCTCCCTGTTCTAACTAGTGTGCACGATCACAAACTAGATTAAACCTCGGAAAACTATGAAAATCAATGAAAAGTTAAATAAAAATCTAACTGAAATAAAATAGACATAAAATTAAGGATACTTATGGTTGGGCTACCTCCCAACAAGCGCTTCTTTACCGTCACTAGTTTGATGGTTAGCTCTTCTAAGGAGGGTCATAGGGGCTCAAGTGTTCACCCCTCACTGTGAACTTCTTTCTTGTGCTTTCCTGGCTCAGCTCAACATGCTCAAGGGATAGGATCTTGTTCATAGTATGAGGTAGGACTGCACTTCTAGTAAACACCACTTTTATTATGTGAGAAGTCTGCAGTGTGCATCTTCTTGCTCCTCCAGCCCTTAGGTACCTTCTTCTCAGAACCTCCTTCCTCCTTGGTGGATGGTGAGTGTCTAACACCAAACTTAGATTTAATATCAGAGGGGATTGTATTGGTTCCCAACAAGGGAAAAGGCTTAAGCAGTGAACTTTGCATGCATGTACCTCGAAAAACTATGAAAATCAATGAAAAGTTAAATAAAAATCTAACGGAAATTAAACTGAAATTAAATAGACATAAAATTAAGGATTCTTATGGTTGGGCTACCTCCCAAGAGGTGCTTCTTTACCGTCACTAGCTTGATTGTCAGCTCTTCTAAGGAGGGTCATAGGGGCTCAGGTCTTCATGCCTTACTGTGAACTTCTTTCCTAGGCTCTCATGGCTCAGCTCAACATGCTCAAGGGATAGGATCCTGTTCATAGTATGAGGTAGGACTGCATTTCTAGTAAACACTGATTTTATCCTATGTGAGAAGTCTTCAATGTGAATCTTCTTGCTCCTCCAGCCCTTGGGTGCCTATTTCTCAGAACCTCCTTCCTCCTTGGTGGATGGTGAATGTCCAATACCAAACTTAGATTTAATGTTAGGGGGGACTGTGTTGGTTCCCATCAAGGGAAAAGGCTTAAGAAGTGAACTCTGTATGCATGTACCTCCGGTTCCAGAGAGCGGTGAAGGTTTGAAAACCTTGAATACTAAAGAGTCCTCATGCATCCTCAGAACCAGTTCACCTCTCTCAACATTTATCAAAGCTCTCTCAGTGGCCAGAAATTATTTTCCTAGTATTATGGAGTCATTTGCATCCTTTCCCATATCAAGTACTACAAAATCTGCAGGGAGGAAAAGCTCTCTAACTTTGACTAAGACATTTTCCAGTAGCCTATGTTCCTGTCTCAAAGACTAGTTTGCCATCTATAGTTCTATCCTTATATGCTGTGCCTCTTGGATTTGTAACTTCTTAATCATAGATAAGGGCATCAAATTGATACTTGAACCAAGATCAGAAAGGGCTTTGTCAAAGGTGATGTTCCCAAGAGCACATGAAACCTGAAAGCTCCCTGGATCTGGCATCTTCCTTGCCAGCATACTCTGAATTAGTGTATTGTAGTCCTTAGTCAGGACCACTATTTCATCTCCCTTCAAGGCCTTTTTTTCAGAGAGTAAGCCTTTCATGAGTGCAACATAGGGAGGACTTTACTTCAGAACCCAGCAAAAGAAATATTGATTTGCAGCTTCTTAAAGACTTCCAAGAACTATGAGTAGTGCTCGTCCTTGGTCTCCGTTTGGGGTATACGAACGTGTACTTTAATTTTCTTAGCCTCTTCTAGTGTTTCTGTTTGCTCTGATCCTTCAGCAACTTGTACTTTCATCTTTGGCATGGATTCAGTATCCACTGTGATGGCCTTTCACTATTCTCTTGGGGTAGGCACTGTGTCACTAGGAAGAGTGAGGAGTCCATGAAGTTTCTGAGGGTATGGAAATTTGGCTTTGTACTCTAGGCCTTGGGTAATGCAAGATGTGTATCAAGAGTGATCAGAAAGGGGTTGTTAGGGTACCTTAAGGGGGCGTTCTTTGAGTCTTCTTGGGCGTTCAGTGCCCTCATGGGCTCCCTTGATGGGCGTTCAGCGCCTGATGCACGAAAACTTGTCTCTCAACGAATTTCCCTTCGGCAAGTATACCGAACTGTAGTCAAGTAAAAACTCACAATGAGTGAGGTCGAATCCCACAGGGATTGATTGGTTGAGAAACTTTAATTAGAGGAGTATTCTAGTTGAGCTTAGCAGAATTTGGATAAAGAATTGCAGAAATTAAATTGGGGCAAAGTAAATAACAAGAATGTAAATAGTAGAATGTAAATGGCAGAAATTAAATTGTAGAAAGTAAATTACAGGAAATGGGGATTGGGGTAATGAGCATCAAAGTAAATAGCAAAAATTAAAGAGGATGGGTAAGATCAAAAATGGGGAAGTTCATTGGGCTTAGGAGATGTTGCATTCTCCAGATCAAGTTCATTTTCATCTTTTCCTCAATCAATGCATTCATTGACCTTCTTGGCAATCTTAAGTGATTGGATCCCAATGTCTTGCCAATCCAATCTCTCTAAGTTTGAACAATTGCCCAACATCTTGATTTAATTGCTCATGGGAAGAGATGAAATTCGATCAATGATTATACCACATGTTTTTCTAAATCAAAGTATTGGTAGGATTATATGTCACTGTATCCATCCAACCCCCAACCCAGTCCAACATGAGAAAGCATTTCTAGCATGATTTCCTGATTTCTCTTTCAAGGTTTAGAGGTAATCCAAGTATGAATAGTTTCTCTGTTGAGACAATTGTTCAATTGAATTAAGATCGAAAGCTTTATAGCAAAATCAAGAGAAAAGAAAGAAGAAAAAGATGAAGAATATTATTGATCCATTAAATTACAATAGAGCTCCCTAACCCAATTAAGAGGGGTTTATTTGTTCATAGCTCTGGGAATGGAAAGCAAAGAAAAGTGCATTGAAAAGTAAACTGAATTATAGAGAAAGTAAAATAGAGAGTGTTTACAATTTTGGATCCCACAAATCCCTCTCTCCCCTTCTAGTTCAAAACTACCTCTATATATACTACTCTTCTGATCTTCAGTACAGTCTACAAGTCTCTGGATGTGGGACTTTGAGCTCAGTTGAAGCAGTTACAAACTTAATGGGCTTAGCTCAGCTTGCTGAAAGAATTTGAGTCAGGTATAACTCACGTTAGTCAAGGCGTTAGTTTGGTTAACGTTAAGTGTAAATTCTAGTTCGAAGACGTTAGTGACACTAACTTTGTCACTAACATCCCAACCCTCTTGAGCTACGTTAACCTCAACGTTAGTGGCACTAACGTGACCACTAACGTAGCCTTTCCTAACTTTTGATAACGTTAATGGTGTTAACTTCACCATTAACTTACAATCCTTTTTATCTTCCACGTTAATGGCCCACGTTAGTGGTGCTAACATGGCCATTAACACAGGTGTACCATGACTCGAAGGCGTTTGTGACACTAACTTTGTCACTAATGTTGCAAACCTCTTCCCCTTCCACATTAGTACCCACGTTAGTGCCACTAACGGGGCTTCTTAGCCACTAACATGGGCTTCTTGGCCATCTCCAACGTTAGTGACAAAGTTAGTGTCACTAACGTTGGTTCTTCTCCCCTTGCTCCATGTTAATACCCACGTTAGTGGCATTAACGTGGGCACTAACGTGGGTAATCTTGGCCTTTTCCAACGTTAGTGACAAAGTTAGTGTCACTAACGTTGGCTCCCTTTTTGCTCCATATTAGCACCCATGTTAGTGGCGTTAACGTGGCTATTAACGTGGGTGTCTATTGGCCTTTCTAACTTTAATGGTGTTAACTTCACCACTAACGTTGGAGCTTCTCCTTTCTTCCACGTTATTGGCACTAACGTGTCAACTAACGTGGGCTTAAATAGCCTTCGAAGACGTTAGTGGTGTAAACTTCACCACTAACGTTGCAAGCTTGCTTTTCTTCTACGTTAATGGCCACGTTAGTGGCACTAACGTGGCTCTTCTCTGTTTCCTTTGGCCTGAAATCAAACAAACAAAGTGCATCAAAGCCTTGTTCTAGAGCATGAGATTTTGCATCATCAAATTTGTCATTAAATTCATGCATTATTCCCATGAACTCATGTAAAATTCACAATATTTGCTTGAATCAAGATATAAGTACATATTCACCTAAATGCTTGCTTATTGCTTAAGAAAATCCATGAAACTACCTAAAATGCATAAAGAAAAGGCTAGTAAAACTAGCCAAGATGCCCTAGCATCAACGCCCTCTCTGGCACTCTCTGTCTCTGTAATTTCTTGCTCCGGTGTCTCTTTTTCACCTAGTTCCTCACTGCTCTTAGGTTGAGTGACTACTATCTTGCCACTCCTTAATCGAACTGCTTGGAATTCTTCTCTTTAATTGGGGACCATATTATTTAGTGCAATTTGCTCAGACATTCGCTGATCTATTTGGTCAATTCTCATCTTCAGGTTCTTAAAGGAGGTTCAGGCTTTCTGTATAAAGCCTTTCAAGAGCTCTACAACAATGGATGCCAAGTCAGGAGTACTCTGTGTAACACCCTACCACATAGAATCTTATGCTTAAATCACAAGACAGAGGTGGTGTGGTATTATGACCTCGAAAAGCAAAAATATTTTTATAGTATAGTTGAAAAAAAGGTATATCTAGGAGGCTTTGGAGAAAAATTAAAACAAAAGCGTTAAAATTAAAAAGTGCAACACTCATAAAGCGATAACATAAATGACGCATGGTAGAGTAAGCCACCATGGTTATATACCCTAAGGAGTTCCAAAATACAAATAACAAAGCATATGACTCAGCTCACGAAGATGCACCGGCCAGAGCACATAAGTATATATATACATATATATAAGAGAATCCAAAGGAAACCAAAATATAGTTTTACATAACATGTTTCTCCAAAATAACCTCTAAGAGGAAGTTAATACATTATATACATAAGTGGTGGAGATAATAAGTATCTATATAAAAACATAATAAGCAAAAGTAGAGTCCAAAATGCAAAAGATCTTCGCTGTAAGAAGCTCCCAGAATGCCTCAGTGAGGTGCCTCACATCCTGCATCTGAAAACCACAAGATATGTATAGGGTGAGAACTAGATGTTCTCAACATGGTAACAGTGTCCACAACATATAATGTCTCGAGAAAGCCGAAGGTGATCCTAGAACTTCTGACATATGATTTAATCTTACAAAAACATAACTAAACCAAAATTAGATTAGGCAACTAACTAAGGATCTTCATTCAATCTAATACTCCCCTTCTAACCCCTCCAAACCTCTAAACCACCACTGGAATCATTTGTTTCAAACACAGATATTACACGCAAGGAAATCACAATTAAGATTCAGATACAGTAGTTAAATAGGTAGTAAGTAGTTTATGCAGTCAGTTAGGCATTCCAAACAAAGCACAACAAACAAACACATAGATGCATATGATGCATGCATGTCCTATGGCTGATGAGTCTCATCTATCAATTACATAGCCAACCTGACGTGTCCGGTAGCTAACCTGAGCACAATCTCTCTGTTTCACATTAATACCATTAGAGGGGATCCGTGCCCTGTCACCATTAGAGGGTATATGTGTCCTATCACCATTAGAGGGTATATGTGCTCTGTCACCATTTGAGGGTATATATGCCCTATTACCATTAGAAGGTATATGTGTCTTGTCACCATTAGAGGGCATCGATGCCCTGTAACCTTACAACCAGAGAGATAAAATTACAAGCCTACTCACATTCAACATTTTCCATCATGATTCATTTACCACATTCATTCATTAATCACATATGCATCTCTGGTATACTCACCACATTTTCAAGCTTCTTCAATTAAATCATAATCATTTAATCATCAATCAAATTTCAGTAATAATTCTTCTTTTGTTTTCCCTTACATTCATTCATTCATTTGTTCATTCATTCATTCATTTTTCAAACTTTCTTCATCTCCAAGTTACTAAAACTCCCTACCTTCTTCTCACCAGTCAACATACAACTAAGGTTTAGGGGATAAAAAAAGTAAAAATAGAGATTTAGAGGTTCAAAATTTGGTTTTAAAACATAAAATTTACTTTGTCGAAAACAGGGGGTCATGCATACGCGTGGCCCACGCGTACGCGAGGGTGCAATTTTCTTGCTCGCATACGCATGCACCTTGTGCGCGTACACGAGATACTAAACCTGAAAGGGTTGGTCACGTCGCTTGCAGGAGGTCGCGTACGTGAATTCTGCAGAATAGGTAAAAATGCTAAGTGCTACAGAATTTTAAGTTTGCACAACGAGCATCCGACGCGCATAACTTTTTGTTTTAAAACATTTTTCTTTTGTTCTTCGAATGGTGTAAACTTCATGGACCAAATTTCAATATGAGATAAGTTTGAAAAAGATTGTGGGTCTAGAAGCCGAGTTATGGTTCGTCAAAGTTCGATAAAAAATCTACTTTTCACAAAAATTTCACAAGATTTCTAATCCTCAATTTTCACAACATTTCAATTTTAATACTTTTCAAACCGTACCATCCATATCAGACCAATCGCAAACATTACTCAATACACCAATTGCACCAATTTTACAAATATGGTCACTCCCACATAATAATGTTTTCCTAGCAACAATATAATCCATGCCAACAACTCACAACTCACACACACACACACACACACACACACACACACACACACACACACACACACACACACACACACACACACACACACACACACACACATATATATCAACACCATCAACTTCCTTATGCCAAATGATAACCAACTCAACCATTCCAAATTCAATTCAATACAATATACAATAATACACTCCATCATTGTCATATCCAACCATTTAAGTTCAATACACATCATCATCATTATCATTATTATATACATCATCAATTATCTCTATCAAACACAATACCAACACAACAACTAATATGGTACCAACAACAACCTCAATCTCACTAATCCTTATGCATATCAATCCATCACAATCATAAAAAATAACAATATTTCAATTCTATCTTACAGTCACTAGCCTAAGTTTTCACACCACATTATATTTTAGATACGAGAAACCGAAACCATATCCTAACCAATTTTCTGTTAATCCCAAAATGTCACAATTGACCACCGATCCACAAAGCCCAAAGCTCCAAATCTCTCCAATTAAAATTCTGCTTCCAAGGTTCACTCCCAATCATCCAATTTCACCAATTCAGTCTGTAATTCAACATAATTTCAATCTAATACATACAATTCCATTCATAACCACAAATCTATACATAAACTTCACAAAATCAAAGTATTCACAAGGGATATGAGTTTCTCACCTTACCCATAAATGACATGGGCAAAACCCAATGATTATCTACCGCTAGAGTACTTTTAAACTATCAAAATCACAAAATCTCTCAAATTCTAAAAATCAAATCACGAAACTGAAAAGGAGATAACTGAGCACGAAATCAAAATTTTCTTACCAAATTTTTTGGATGCGTTTGTAGAGAATTTTGAAACTAACATGTGGCCACTGACGGCTCGTCAATCGAAATTCCGGATCAAAAGATATGTGGATTTGAAGTTGGACAAGGGTTTTGAATTCTTATTTTCTCCCCCATACTTTTATATACGGTGGAGTAAGTGGGCTTAGACCCAATTGGGTCCGGTTCAACCGTTTTAGTCTGTTGGCCTAATTTTGTGCCAAAATCTTTAAAATTATTGTCAAAATTCTTATTTTAATTACTTCTACCCTTCTAGCTTATCAAAATTAATTTTCTAATTTCTTTAAATAATAATTAATTTATCGGTTGAATATTTACTAATTTTTAGGGTTTTACATCCTACCTACGTAACTAAAAATTTTGTCCTTAAAATTTGCTCTCATATCTTCATATATGCTCTATCAATATCAACCAATCTCACACCCAATTTTTACAATTCTCCAACACTAATTCAAATACTAGTTGACATTCCCCAATATCAGGTACAAGAACATAATCTTAACCGAATTCAAGACTTAGAAGCTAAACACGTTTGTTTCATTCTTAGCTTCGTCTAACTCTTTCTCAACGACTACAAATTTTTCTTAATTGTCAAGGGTGCCTGATAAATCCCATTTTTAGGGCTTATCTTGTGCTTAATTTAAAGGATTTTATTACCTTTTTCCAACATGTATTCAATGAAATGGCATGGTTTGATGACTCTCTCCTAATTTGTGCTTAAGTGGGAAAACATGCTTTTTAGGTCTTTAATTTGCTAATTTTAATTCACCTTTGATTTCACTAGATCCCGTGATGTGTTTGTTAGTGTAGAAATGGATCAAAGGAGTGGAGAGAAAAGCATACAAAGTGAAAAACTCATGGAAAATCAAGGATTTGGAGTGCATACACCGATGCGCACGCATAACATACGCGCACACGTGGAAGATGAAGTTGCATGGCGACATGTACGTGTGCATTACGCGTATGCGTAGATAGAAAAATGCCAAGAGACGCATATGCATGACCCATGCGTACGCCTCGATGCTCACATGTGACCTCATTAAAGTGAAAATGTTGAGGGCAATTTCTGAGCTTCCCAGGCCAAATCCAACTCATTTATGAGCCTATTACATGCAGAATTCAAGAGGAGTCTGAGGGGGATCATACATAGACTTAGTTTTGGAGAAAGATGTAGAATTCTAGAAAGAAAGGCTCTCTTCTCTCTCTAGATTAGGGTTCTTAGTTTTACTCCTGTTCATACCCTGGGTCGAGTTGTCCGACCCGGGATGTTCTACCGACAAAGCGACCGACCTCCAAAGGTTAGGACAACCGACCTCTTCTCTAAGAGCTCGGCCAAACTACCAGGAAAGCCCAATAAAGGGCCCAAACAGAGGAACACGACTCAAATCCGAGGGTAGCCCAAGCCTATAAAGATAAAGGCAGTTCCTTTAAAGATAAGATGACCTCACTCGAAGATAAAGAAAAGATAAGATAACTAACTTATCTTATCCAAGGAAGGTCTCTACACCATTATAAATACACTGGAGATCCCTGGTATAACTCATACTCTGATTCTACTCAATACCTGCTTAATACCCTTGCTAACTTAAGCATCGAAGTCCCTTGCAGGTACCCCCACCCTCCGGGGACGAAGGAATTAGCATCGCCACCAAGTCTAACAAGTCATACACAGCAACTCCGATCATTACAGAAGATCTCATCTGAGATCGACCTATAGTTTCAGGTAACCCTCGAAACATTGGCGCCATTGCCGGGGATCCTGGAAGTCATCCCATCACCATGGCGGACGACCATGACAACGACCACACCTCAGATCTAGAGGAAAGAATGCCGCATAAAAACGCGGACACCACACCAAAAGATACTTCCCAAATCAACAACAAGAAGAACTCCCCAAAGGAGGGAGCCTTGGATGCATTTCAAGACCGGTTAAAATAACTTGAAGAAGAAGCCCTACATCAGCGAGAGGCCGAAAAAGATCTATAAAGGGAAATAAGGCGATGCCGGGAATTGGAGAACAAATTCCTAAAACTTGAAACCGATGTCAAGACTAAAGCCAGCCGATCTACTCCCGAAGATAGCTCCCGCAAGAAGCAAGACCCATTCACCAAGGAGATCATGAAGACGAAAATCCCGAAGGACTTTAAACTCCCAGACATAACCTTATACAACGGAACTACAGATCCCGGCCATCATCTCAGCAATTTCAGAAGTAGAATGTATCTCACCGATGCCTCAGATGTAGTTCGTTGCAAAGCCTTTCCAACTACTTTGACAAAAACAGCAATTAGATAGTTCGACAACCTTCCTCCTAGGTCCATCTCAAGTTTCGACGACATGGCTAAAAAATTTCTGGCCAGGTTGTCCATCCAAAAGGACAAAGCTAAACATGCTCTGAGTTTGCTGGGAATCAGACGAGGAGAACGGGAAACCCTGTGCAACTACGTGGAAAGATTCAACAAGACATGCATGGACATACAGAACCTACCAACGGAAGCCGCTATTATGGGCCTCATTAATGGCTTACGAGAAGGGCCCTTTAGTCAATCTATATCAAAGAAATACCCCACATCTCTGAACGAGGTGCAGGAACGAGTGAAAAAGTACATCAACATGGAGGAAAACTCCCGATTAGGAGAGACCTCAAAGACCGGATTCACCTCCCCCCCCCCCCCGGGATAAAGACAAAGATTCCAGAAAGAAAGAAGATCGACATGGAGAGAAACTAAAAAATACCACAATTACACCCCTATTCGGGTATCTCTTGGGGATGTATACAGAGAGGTTTGCAACACGGAAAAAATACCACCAGCTCGGTCACTTGATGAGCGGATATTTTATATGCTTTTTGGGGGTAATTTCATATAGATTTTAGCATGTTTTTATTAGTTTTTAATAGAATTTTATTAGTTTTTAAGCAAAAATAATATTTCTGGACTTTACTATGAGTTTGTGTGTTTTTCTGTTATTTCAGATATTTTCTGGCTGAAATTGAGGAAGCAGAGCAAAAATCTAATTTAGGCTGAAAAAGGACTGCTGATGCTGTTGGATTCTGACCTCCCTGCACTCGGAATGGATTTTTTGGAGCTAAAGGAGTCCAATTGGCGCGCTCTCAATTGGGTTGGAAAGTAGACATCCAGGGCTTTCTAGCAATATATAATAGTCCATACTTTGCGCGAAGATAGATGACGTAAACTGGCGCTCAACGCCAGTTCCATGTTGCAGTCTGGCGTCCAGCGCCAGAAACAGGTTACAAGTTAGAGTTCAACGCCAAAAATACGTTACAACCTGGCGTTCAACTCTAGAAACAGCCCAGGAACGTGAGAAGCTTAAGTCTCAGCCCCAGCACACACCAAGTGGGCCCCAAAAGTAGATTTCTGCACCAATTATCTTAGTATACTCATTTTCTGTAAACCTAGGTTACTAGTTTAGTATTTAAACAACTTTTAGAGACTTATTTTGTATCTCATGACATTTTTAGATCTGAATTATATACTCTTTGATGGCATGAGTCTCTAAACTCTATTGTTGGGGGTGAGGAGCTCTGCAGCGTCTCGATGAATTAATGCAATTACTTCTGTTTTCCATTCAAACACGCTTGTTCTTATCTAAGATGTTCATTCGCGCTTAATTATGAAGAAGGTGATGATCCGTGACACTCATCACCTTTCTCAATCCATGAACGTGTGCCTGACAACCACCTCCATTCTACATCAGATTGAATGAGTATCTCTTAGATTCCTTAATCAGAATCTTCGTGGTATAAGCTGGAATTGATGGCGGCATTCATGAGAATCCGGAAAGTCTAAACCTTGTTTGTGGTATTCCGAGTAGAATTCTGGGATTGGATGACTGTGACGAGCTTCAAACTCGCGAGTGTTGGGCGTGATGACAAATGCAAAAGAATCAATGGATTCTATTCCGACATGATCGAGAACCAACAGCTGATTAGCCGTGCTGTGACAGAGAATTTGGACCATTTTCACTAAGAGGATAGGAAGTAGCCATTGACAACGGTGACACCCTACATATAGCTTGCCATGGAAGGAGCCTTGTGTGTGGGAAGAGGATTACAAGAGAAAAGCTGAAATAAAGCAGACAAAGCATCTCCAAAACTCTAACATATTCTCCATTATTAAAGTAACAATTATTTATTTTATGCTCTTTTATTTTTCGTAATTCAAACTGATAATTATAATTGATATCCTGACTAAGAATAATAAAATAAACATAGCTTGCTTCAAACCAATAATCTCTGTGGGATCGACCCTTACTCACGTAAGGTATTACTTGGACGACCCAGTGCACTTGCTGGTTAGTGGTACGAAATCATAATAAATCTTGATTTTGATATTGGGATTAAAATTTCGTGCATCAAGTTTTTGGCGCCGTTGCTGGGGATTGTTCGAGTTTGAACAACTAAACGTTTATTTTATTGCTTAGATTAGGAATATTTTATTTTTGTTGCTTTTGAGTCCTTTATTCCCATTTGCTGTAAAAGACCAAGCTAAGAGGTGGTTAAATAACCAACCTAAGGACAGCATAAAGACATGGAAACAGCTGTTAGAAAAATTCCTGAATCATTATTTTCCTCCGAAACGGATGACACAGCTAAGGCTGAGCATCCAAGGCTTCAAACAAGGAGATAATGAATCTCTCTATGATGCCTGGGAGAGATAGGGAGAGATGCTAAGAAAATGTCCCTCTGAAATGTTTTCAGAGTGGGTGCAGTTAGACATCTTCTACTATGAACTTACAGAAAGAGCTCAAATTTCTCTAGACCACTCAGCTGGTGGATCTATACACATGAGAAAGACAATAGAAGAAGCTCAAGAGCTCATTGATACAGTTGCCAGAAATCAGCATCTGTACCTAAGTAGTGAACCTTCCATGAAAGAAGAGGCTAAAATAGTAACTGCTGAAATGAGTCCTGCAGAACAAGTTACAGAATTCAATCAGCAATTGGATTTTCCAACAAAATAGTTTGCCGAATTCAAAGAGATGTTACAAGAAACAAGAATGGCTAATATGAATATGGAAGTGCAATTGAAACAAACAGAACAGCAGTTATCAAAACAAATAACAGAAGAGTGCCAAGCTGTTCAATTAAGAAGTGGGAAAACATTAAATACCTCACTCCAAGACAACAAGAAGCCAAGAAATGAGCAAACTACCCAAAATCCCTCTGAGGACAGTAAGAGCTCAGAGAGGAATAATTTTGGCACTCAAACGCTAGAGAATGGGTGGAAAGCTGGCGTTGAACGCCCAAACCATGCTCAGTCCTGGTGTTCAACGCCAGAAACAAGCAATGATTTGGCATTGAATGCCCAAAGAGAGCACAGTTCTGGCGTTCAGATGCCAGAAACAGGCAAGGAGCTGGTGTGTAACGCCACTCCAGCTTCCACCTCTGGAATTCGAACGCCAGTGGGAGGTCAGACACGTACAATTGCTGATAACAACCCCTCTAAAAAGGCTTCTCAACCCACATCTGTAGGCAATAAACCTACAACAACTAAGGTTGAGGAATACAAAGCCAAAATGCCTTATCGTCAGAAACTCCGCCAAGCAAAACAGGATAAGCAATTTGCCTGCTTTGCAGACTATCTCAGGACTCTTGAAATAAAGATTCCGTTTGCAGAGGCACTTGAGCAAATACCCTCTTATGCTAAGTTCATGAAAGAGATCTTAAGTCATAAGAAGGATTTGAGGGAAACTGAAAAAGTTTACCTCACTGAAGAATGTAGTTGGTGCACGAAATTGTGATCATCAATGGCGCCATCAACATGGTACGCACAATTGTAATCTCAACTCTTTATCACAACTTCGCACAACTAACCAGCAAGTGCACTGGGTCGTCTAAGTAATAAACCTTACGCGAGTAAGGGTCGATCCCACGGAGATTGTTGGTATGAAGCAAGCTATGGTCATCTTGTAAATCTCAGTCAGGCAGAATCAAATGATTATGGATGATTTATGAATAAAGCATAAAGATAAAGATAGAGATACTTATGTAATTCATTGGTAAGAATTTCAGACAAGCGTATGGAGATGCTTTGTCCCTTCCGACTCTCTGCTTTCCTACTGTCTTCATCCAATCCTTCTTACTCCTTTCCATGGCAAGCTGTATGTAGGGTTTCACCGTTGTCAGTGGCTACCTCCCATCCTCTCAGTGAAAATGTTCTACGCACCCTGTCACGGCACGGCTAATCATCTGTCAGTTCTCAATCAGGTTGGAATAGAATCCAGTGATTCTTTTGCGTCTGTCACTAACGCCCAGCCTTCAGGAGTTTGAAGCTCGTCACTGTCATTCAATCACTGAATCCTACTCAGAATACCACAGACAAGGTTTAGACCTTCTGGATTCTCTTGAATGCCGCCATCAATTCTAGCTTATACCACGAAGATTCCGATTAAGGGATCCAAGAGATATCCACTCAATCTAAGGTAGAACGGAGGTGGTTGTCAGGCACACGTTCATAGGTGAGAATGATGATGAGTGTCATGGATCATCAGATTCATCAAGTTGAAGAACAAGTGATATCTTAGAACAAGAACAAGCTGAATTGATTAGAAGAACAACAGTAATTGCATTAATACTCGAGGTACAGCAGAGCTCCACACCTTAATCTATGGTGTGTAGAAACTCCACCTTTGAAAATACATAAGAACAAGGTCTAGGCATGGCCGTGAGGCCAGCCCCCATGATCTAAGATAGCATAAGACTAAAGATAGCTACCCAAATGAGAATACAATAGTAAAAGGTCCTATTTGTAGAGAACTAGTAGCCTAGGGTTTACAAGGATGAGTAAATGACATAAAAATCTACTTCCGGGCCCACTTGGCGTGTTCTTGGGCTGAGCATTGAAGCATTTTCGTGTAGAGACTTCTCTTGGAGTTAAACGCCAGCTTTTGTGCCAGTTTGGGCGTTTAACTCCGATTCTTGTGCCAGTTCCGGCGTTTAACGCCGGGCAGTTTTGAGCTGATTTGGAACGCCGGTTTGGGCCATCAAATCTCGGACAAAGTATGAACTATTATATATTGCTGGAAAGCCCAGAATGTCTTCTTTCCAACGCAGTTGAGAGCGCGCCAATTAGGCTTCTATAGCTCCAGAAAATCCACTTCGAGTGCAGTGAGGTCAGAATCCAACAGCATCTGCAGTCCTTTTCAGCCTCTGAATCAGATTTTTGCTCAGGTCCCTCAATTTCAGCCAGAAAATACCTGAAATCACAGAAAAACACACAAACTCATAGTAAAGTCCAGAAAAGTAAATTTTAACTAAAAACTAATAAAAGTATACTAAAAACTAACTAAAACATACTAAAAACATACTAAAAACGATGCCAAAAAGCGTATAAATTATCCGCTCATCACAACAGCAAACTTAAATTGTTGCTTGTCCCCAAGAAACTGAAAATCAAATAAGATAAAAAGAAGAGAATATGCAATGAACTCCAAAAACATCTATGAAGATCAGTATTAATTAGATGAGCGGGGCTTTAGCTTTTTGCCTCTGAATAGTTTTGGCATCTCACTCTATCCTTTGAAATTCAGAATGATTGGATTCTATAGGAACTCAGAATCCAGATAGTGTTATTGATTCTCCTAGTTAAGTATGATGATTCTTGAACACAGCTACTTTATGAGTCTTGGCCGTGGCCCAAAGCACTCTGTCTTCCAGTATTACCACCGGATACATACATGCCACAGACACATAACTGGGTGAACCTTTTCAGATTGTGACTCAGCTTTGCTAGAGTCCCCAATTAGAGGTGTCCAGGGTTCTTAAGCACACTCTTTTTGCTTTGGATCACAACTTTATTTCTTTCTCTTTTTTTTCGAAATTATTATTTTTTTTTTGTATTCACTGCTTTTTCTTGCTTCAAGAATCATTTTTATGATTTTTCTGATCCTCAGTAACATGTCTCCTTTTTCATCATTCTTTCAAGAGCCAATATTCATGAACAACAAATTCAAAAGACATATGCACTGTTCAAGCATGCATTCATAAACCAAAATATTGCCACCACATCAAAATAATTAATCTGTTATAAAATTTAAAATTCATGCAATTCTTCTCTTTTTCAATTAAGAACATTTTTCACTCAATAAAGGTGATGGATTCATAGAACATTCATAACTTTAAGGCATAGACACTAAGACACTAATGATCATAAGACACAAACATAGATAAACATAAGCATGATTTTTCGAAAAACAGAAAAATAAAGAACAAGGAGATTAAAAAACGGGTCCACCTTAGTGATGGCGGCTTGTTCTTCCTGTTGAAGATCTTATGGAGTGCTTGAGCTCCTCAATGTCTCTTCCTTGCCTTTGTTGCTCCTCTCTCATGATTCTTTGATCTTCTCTAATTTCATGGAGGAGGATGGAATGTTCTTGGTGCTCCACCCTTAGTTGTCCCATGTTGGAACTCAATTCTCCTAGGGAGGTATTGATTTGCTCCCAATAGTTTTGTGGAGGAAAGTGCATCCCTTGAGGCATCTCAGGGATTTCATGATGAGAGGGGTCTCTTGTTTGCTCCATCCATTTCTTAGTGATAGGCTTGTCCTCATCAATGAGGGTGTCTCCCTCTATGTCAACTCCAACTGAATAACAGTGGTGACAAATGAGATGAGGAAAGGCTAACCTTTCCAAGGTAGAGGACTTGGGATATAACCTCATGAACTTCTACTTCCTCTCCAATCATGATGCTATGAATCATGATAGCCCGGTCTATAGTAACTTCGGACCGGTTGCTAGTCGGAATGATTGAGCGTTGGATAAACTCCAACCATCCCCTAACAAATGTCTATGAGGACTTGGTCCAACCTTTGATTGAACTGGCTTTCCTCTTGAATCTCTCTTCCATTGAGCGCCCTCTTAACAAATGTCTTTGAGGACTTGGTCCAACCTTTGATCAAAGTTAACCCTTCTAGTGTAAGGGTGTTCATCTCCTTGCATCATGGGCAAGTTGAATGCCAACCTTACATTTTCCGGACTAGAATCTAAGTATTTCCCCCGAACCATTGTAAGCCAATTCTTTAGGTCCGGGTTCACACTTTGATCATGGTTCTTGGTGATCCATGCATTAGCATAGAACTCTTGAACCATTAAGATTCTGACTTGTTGAATGGGGTTGGTAAGAACTTCCCAACCCATTCTTCGGATCTCATGTCGGATCTCTGGATATTCACTCTTTTTGAGTTTGAAAGGGACCTTGGGGATCACCTTCTTTATGGCCACAACTTCATAGAAGTGGTCTTGATGTACCCTTGAGATGAATCTCTCCATCTCTCATGACTCGGAGGTGGAAGCTTTTGCCTTCGCTTTCCGCTTTCTAGAGGTTTCTCTGGCCTTGGATGCCATAAATGGTTATGGAAAAACAAAAAGCAATGCTTTTACCATACCAAACTTAAAAGGTTTGCTCGTCCTCGAGCAAAAGAAGAAAGAAGAGAGTAGAAGAAGAAGAAATGAAGGAGATGGAGGAGGCTTTGTGGTTCGGCTAAGGGGAAGAAGTAGTGTTTAGGTTGTGTGAAAATGAAGGATTGAAGATGGGTTTATATAGGAGTGGAGAGGCGGTGTATGGTTCGGTCATGTATGGGTGGGTTTGGGAGGGAAAGTGGTTTGAATTTGAATGGTGAGGTAGGTGGGGTTTTATGAAGGATGGATGTAGGTGGTGAAGAGAATAGTGGGATTTGATAGGTGAGGGGTTTTTGGGGAAGAGGTATTGAGGTGATTGGTGAATGGGTGAAGAAGAGAGAGAGTGGTGGGGTAGGTAGGGATCCTGTGGGGTCTATAGATCCTGAGGTGTCAAGGAAAATTCATCCCTGCACCAAGTGGCGAGCAAAAATGCTCTTTATGCCAATTCTGGCGTTAAACGCCGGGCTGGTGCTCATTTCTGGCGTTTAACGCCAACTTCTTGCCTTTTCCTGGCGTTTAACGCCAGTCTGGTGCCCCTTTCTGGCGTTAAACGCCCAGAATGGTGCCAGACTGGGCGTTAAATGCACATTTGCTGCTCTTACTGGCGTTTAAACGCCAGCAAGGTCTTCCTCCAGGGTGTGCTATTTTTCTTTCTGTTTTTCATTCTGTTTTTGCTTTTTCAATTGATTATGTGACTTCCCATGATCATCAACCTACAGAAAACATAAAATAACAAAGGAAAAATAGAAAAATATAACATTGGGTTGCCTCCCAACAAGCGCTTCTTTAATGTCAGTAGCTTGACAGTGGGCTCTCATGGAGCCTCACATATGCTCAGAGCAATGTTGTAACCTCCCAACACCGAACTTAGAGTTTAAATGTGGGGGTTCAACACCAAACTTAGAAGTTGGTTGTGGCCTCCCAACACCAAACTTAGAGTTTGACTGTGGGGGCTCTGTTTGGCTCTGTTTTGAGAGAAGCTCTTCATGCTTCCTCTCCATGGTTACAGAGGGATATCCTTGAGCCTTAAACACAAGGAATTCTTCATTCACTTGAATGATCAATTCTCCTCTGTCAACATCAATCACAGCCTTTACTGTGGCTAGGAAGGGTCTGCCAAGGATGATGGATTCATCCATGCACTTCCCAGTCTCTAGGACTATGAAATTAGCAGGGATGTAATGGTCTTCAACTTTTACCAGAACATCCTCTACAAGTCCATAAGCTTGTTTCCTTGAATTGTCTGCCATCTCTAGTGAGATTTTTGCAGCTTGCACCACAAAGATCCATAGCTTCTCCATTACAGAGAGAGGCATGAGGTTTATACTTGACCTTAGGTCACACAGAGCCTTCTTGAAGGTCATGGTTCCTACTATACAAGGTATTGAGAACTTCCCATGGTCCTATCTCTTTTTTGGTAATCTCTGCCTAGTCAAGTTATCCAGCTCTTTGGTGAGCAAAGGGGGTTCATCCTCCCAAGTCTCATTACCAAATAACTTGTCATTTAGCTTCATGATTGCTCCAAGGTACTTGGCAACTTGCTCTTCAGTGACATCTTCATCCTCTTCAGAGCAAGAATACTCATCAGAGCTCATGAATGGCAGAAGTAAATCCAACGAAATCTCCATGGTCTCAATGTGAGCCTCAGATTCCCATGGTTCCTCATTAGGGAACTCATTGGAGGCCAATGAACGTCCATTGAGGCCTTCCTCAGTGGCGCTCAATGCCTCTTCCTCCTCTCCAAATTCGGACATGTAGGTCATGTTAATGGCCTTGCACTCTCCTTTTGGATTCTCTTCTGTATTGCTTGGAAGAGTGCTAGGAGGGAGTTCAGTAATTTTCTTACTCAGCTGACCCACTTGTGCCTCCAAGTTTCTAATGGAGGACCTTGTTTCAGTCATGAAACTTTGAGTGGTTTGGATTAGATCAGAGACCATGGTTGCTAAGTCAGAGTGGCTCTGCTTAGAATTCTCTGTCTGTTGCTGAGAAGATGATGGAAAAGGCTTGCCATTGCTAAACCTGTTTCTTCCACCATTATTGTTGTTGAAACCTTGTTGAGGTCTCTGTTGATCCTTCCATGAAAGATTTGGATGACTTCTCCATGAAGGATTATAGGTGTTTCTATAGGGTTCTCCCATGTAATTCACCTCTTCCATTGAAGGGTTCTCAGGATTATAAGCTTCTTCTTCAGATGAAGCGTCCTTAGTACTGCCTAGTGCAGCTTGCATTACAGACAGACTTTGAGAAATCATATTGACTTGCTAAGTCAATATTTTGTTCTGAGCCAATATGGCATTCAGAGTATCAATCTCAAGAACCCCTTTCTTCTGATTCGTCCCATTGTTCACAAGATTCCTTTCAGAAGTGTACATGAATTGGTTATTTGCAACCACTTCAATCAGTTCTTGAGCTTCTGCAGGTGTCTTCTTCAGATGAAGAGAGCCTCCAGCAGAACTATCCAATGACATCTTGGACAGTTCAGACAGACCATCATAGAAGATACCTATGATGCTCCATTCAGAAAGCATGTCAGAAGGACACTTTCTAATCAATTGTTTGTATCTTTCCCAAGCTTCATAGAGGGATTCACCTTCCTTTTGTCTGAAGGTTGGACTTCCACTCTAAGCTTACTCAATTTTTGAGGTGGAAAGAACTTTGCCAAGAAGGCATTGACTAGCTTTTCCCAAGAGTTCAGGCTTTCTTTAGGTTGTGAATCCAACCATATCCTAGCTCTGTCTCTTACAGCAAAAGGGAATAGCATAAGTCTGTAGAACTCAGGGTCAACCCCATTAGTCTTGACAGTGTCACAGATTTGCAAGAACTCAGCTAAAAACTGATGAGGATCTTCCAATGGAAGTCCATGGAACTTGCAATTCTGTTGCATTAGAGAAACTAATTAAGGCTTAAGCTCAAAGTTGTTTGCTCCAATGGCAGGGATATAGATGCTTTTCCCATAGAAGTCGGGAGTAGGTGCAGTAAAGTCACCCAGCACCTTCCTTGCATTGTTGGCATTGTTGTTGTTTTCGGCTGCCATGTCTTCTTCTTTGAGGATTTCTGTTAGGTCCTCTACAGAGAATTGTGCTTTAGCTTCTCTTAGCTTTCGCTTCAAGGTCCTTTTAGGTTCAGGGTCAGCCTCAACAAGAATGCTTTTGTCTTTGCTCCTGCTCATATGAAAGAGAAAAGAACAAGAAAATATGGAATCCTCTATGTCACAGTATAGAGATTCCTTGAGGTGTCAGCGGAAAAGAAAAATAGAAGGAAGAGGTAGAAGAATTCGAACTTATCAAGAAAGATAGAATTCGAATTATTGATAATGGAGGAGTGTTAGTATAAATAGAAGGACGTGAGAAGAGGGGAAGAAATTTTCGAAAATTAAGTAAGAGATTTTAAAAACATTTTGAAAAAATACTAATTGATTTTTGAAAACTAAGAGTGAAAAAGAAATCAAGTGATTTTTGAAAAAGATTTTGAAATTAGAAATTAAAAAGATATGATTGAAAACTATTTTGAAAAAGATGTGATTTAAGAAGATATGATTGAAAAGATATAGTTTTAAAAAGATATGATTGAGAAGATATGATTTGAAAAACAATTTAAAAAGATTTGATTTTGAAAATTAATGACTTGGCTAACAAGAAAAGATATGATTCAAACATTAAATCATTCTCAACAGAAAAGGCAACATACTTAAAATGTTGAATTAAATCATTAGTTGATAGCAAGTATTTTTGAAAATGGAAAGAAATTGATTTTGAAAATATGTGATTGAAAAGATATGATTTGAAAAAGATTTGATTTTGAAAAATTTTGAAAACTTGAAAAAAATTTGCATTAAAAACAAAATCTTCCCTCTTGTACGATCCTGGCGTTAAACGCCCAGAATGGTGCACATTCTGGCGTTTAACGCCCAAAACTCACCCCTTTTGGGCTTAAACGCCCAGCCAGGCACCCTGGCTGGCGTTTAAACGCCAGTTTTCCTTCTTCACTGGGATTTTGAACGCCCAGCTTTTTCTGTGTAATTCCTCTGCAGTATGTTCTGAATCTTCAATTCTCTATATTATTGACTTGAAAAGACACAAATTAAAATTTTTTTTTGGATTTTTAATAATGAGGAATAATCAAAATGCACTGAAATCAAATAAACAATGCATGCAAGACACCAAACTTAATAGTTTGTATACTATTGACACTAACAAGTTGAGAATGCATATGAGAAACAACAAAACACTCAAGACAAGAGAATTTAAAGATCAGAGCAAGTAAATCATCAAGAACAACTTGAAGATCACTGAAGACACATGAGAAATGCAAGAAGAACAGAAACATGCAATTGACACCAAACTTAAAATGAGACTAGTGTCTCAATAAGAAACATAAAATATTTTTGTTTTTTTTTATGATTTTGTAATTTTTTTGGTTTTTTCGAAAATTAAGTGGAAAAAAAATAAAGATATCAAAATTCTTAACGAGAATTCCAGGAATCATGCAATGTTAGTCTAAAGCTTCAGTCTAAAGGAATTAGACATGGCTAGCCAAGCTTCAGCAGGACATTGCATTCAAGAGCTAAATTGATGAAAATCAATCAGCTTTGGTGATGATAAGAACATCACCTTGAAACACTAGAATTCATTCTTAAGAACTCTGAAGAAAAATACCTAATCTAAGCAACAAGATGAACCGTCAGTTGTCCAAACTCAAACAATCCCCGGCAACGGTGCCAAAAACTTGGTGCACGAAATTGTGATCATCAATGGCACCATCAACATGGTACGTACAATTGTAATTTCAGACAAGTGTATGGAGATGCTTTGTCCCTTCCGTCTCTCTACTTTCCTATTGTCTTCATCCAATCCTTCTTACTCCTTTCTATGGCAAGCTGTATGTAGGGTTTCACCGTTGTCAGTGGCTACCTCCCATCCTCTCAGTTAAAATGTTCTACGCACCCTGTCACAGCACGGCTAATCATCTGTCGGTTCTCAATCAGGTTGGAATAGAATCCAGTGATTCTTTTGCGTCTGTCACTAACGCCCAGCCTTCAGGAGTTTGAAGCTCGTCACTGTCATTCAATCATTGAATCCTACTCAGAATACCACAGACAAGGTTTAGGCCTTCCGGATTCTCTTGAATGCTGCCATCAATTCTAGCTTATACCACGAAGATTCTGATTAAGGGATCCAAGAGATATCCACTCAATCTAAGGTAGAACGGAGGTGGTTGTCAGGCACACGTTCATAGGTGAGAATGATGATGAGTGTCACGGATCATCACATTCATCAAGTTGAAGAACAAGTGATATCTTAGAACAAGAACAAGCTGAATTGATTAGAAGAACAACAGTAATTGCATTAATACTCGAGGTACAGCAGAGCTCCACACCTTAATCTATGGTGTGTAGAAACTCCACCTTTGAAAATACATAAGAACAAGGTCTAGGCATGGCCGTGAGGCCAGCCCCCATGATCTAAGATAGCATAAGACTAAAGATAGCTACCCAGATGAGAATACAATAGTAAAAGGTCCTATTTGTAGAGAACTAGTAGCCTAGGGTTTACAAGGATGAGTAAATGACATAAAAATCTACTTCCGGGCCCACTTGGCGTGTGCTTGGGCTGAGCATTGAAGTATTTTCGTGTAGAGACTTCTCTTGGAGTTAAACGCCAGCTTTTGTGCCAGTTTGGGCGTTTAACTCCAATTCTTGTGCCAGTTCTGGCGTTTAACGCCGGGCAGTTTTGAGCTGATTTGGAACGCCGGTTTGGGCCATCAAATCTCGGGCAAAGTATAGATTATTATATATTGCTGGAAAGCCCAGGATGTCTACTTTCCAACGCAGTTAAGAGCGCGCCAATTGGGCTTCTGTAGCTCCAGAAAATCCATTTCGAGTGCAGGAAGGTCAGAATCCAACAGCATCTGCAGTCCTTTTCAGCCTTTGAATCAGATTTTTGCTCAGGTCCCTCAATTTCAGCCAGAAAATACCTGAAATCACACAAAAACACACAAACTCATAGTAAAGTCCAGAAAAGTGAATTTTAACTAAAAACTAATAAAAGTATACTAAAAACTAACTAAAACATACTAAAAACATACTAAAAACGATGCCAAAAAGCGTATAAATTATCCGCTCATCAGCAGTGCAATCATTCTGAAAAGCTTACCTGAGAAGCTTAAAGATCCCAGAAGCTTTATGATACCATGCACATTAGAGGGTACTTGTACCAAGCAAGCTCTTTGTGATCTTGGGGCAAGTATCAACCTAATACCTGCATCTATTATCACAAAGCTTGGTTTGACCCGGATATGTCTCCATTAAATACCCATCAGGCGTGATTGAAGACATGATTGTCAAGGTTGGGCCATTTGCCTTTCCTACTGACTTTGTGGTGCTGGAAATGGAGGAGCACAAGAGTGCAACTCTCATTCTAGGAAGACCTTTCCTAGCAATTGGCCGAACCCTTATTGATGTCCAAAAAGGGGGAAGTAACCCTGACAGTCAATGAGGAGGAGTTCAAGTTGAATGTTGTCAAAGCTATGCAGCATCCAGACACCCTAAATGACTGCATGAGTGTTGATATTATTGACTCTCCGCTAAAAGAGGTCAATATGACTGAGAGTCTCGAATCAGAGCTAGAGGATATCTTTAAAGATGTTTAGCCTGATCTGGAGGAATCAGAGAGAATGATAGAACCTCTGAAAATCCCTCAGGAAGAGGAGAAACCTCCTAAACCCGAGCTCAAACCATTACTACCATCCTTGAAATATGCATTTCTGGGAGAAGGTGATACCTTTCCTGTAATCATAAGCTCTACCTTAGAGCCACAGGAAGAGGAAGCACTAATTCAAGTGCTAAGGACACACAAGACAGCTCTTGGGTGGTCCATCAGTGATCTTAAGGGCATTAGCCCAGCCAGATGCATGCACAAGATTCTATTGGAAGGTGACGCCAAGCTAGTAGTTCAACCACAAAGGCGGCTAAATCCAGCTATGAAGGAAGTGGTGCAGAAGAAGTCACTAAATTACTAGAGGCTGGGATCATTTATCTTATTTCTGATAGCCCCTGGGTGAGCCCTGTCCAAGTCGTCCCTAAGAAAGGTGGCATGACAGTGGTCCATAATGAAAAAAATGAACTGGTTCCTACAAGAACAGTTACAGGGTGGTGATGTGTGGAAAACGATCCAACACAACTCACCGGCAAGTGTACCGGGTCACACCAAGTATTAAAACTCACGGGAGTGAGGTCGATCCCACAGGGATTGAAGGATTGAGCAATTTTAGTTTAGTGGTTGATTTAGTCAAGCAAATCAAGTATTGGTTGAGTGATTTTGTATCCAACAGTAAGTAAATAGCAGGAAATGTAAAGGAAGAGGGATGAATTGCAGAAATTAAAGAGAATTGAAAGTAAAGGTGCTGAATCTTAAAGAATAAGAAATTAAATGACTGAAACTTAAAGTGTAAGAAATGTAAATTGCGGTAACTTAAAGTGCAAGAAATATAAATTTCTTGAATGGAAAAGGGATTTGAGGACTGGGAATTCAGAATTTAAGCCAGGGAAATTAAATTGCAGCAATTAATGAAGCAAGAGATGAATTAAAAGTAACTAGAATTCAAACAGAAAGTGAAAATGTAATTGCAGCAGTGGTTCAACAGAAGAACCAGAAGGAGAAAATCAGATCTCAGGACTTCAGAGACTAGATAGCAGAGTCTATATCTCAATTTCCTTCCCAGATCCAAGTTCACAAAGTAATTAAAGAGAAATTGAAGATTGAAGCAGCAAAGGAAATTGAATTCAACTCAATTATGCAGTAGGAAAATCAAAGAGATCTTAAAAGGAGATTGAGACAAAAGTTCCTCAATTCTTCACACTCAAGACTCAACAAAACTCAGTAAAGAAAACAAAACGAGCAGATGAAGAAGAAGTGAATTCTCTCCTCCAATTCTCAAGCCAAGTTTGCAGAAAAAAAAAAGAAAAATGGAAAGTGCTCTCAAGTGACTAAGGATGAAAATTCAAAATGAAAGTAAGCTCTCTCCCCCACTCCCCCTTGCTCATGAGTTCGAACCTTGTGGTAAGCATTGGTAAGCTTTTTCCTTGAATTTATTTCTTTGATGAGCCCGATAATGCTCTCAAGGAGGGCAGGGCAGAATTTTTCCTTCCTTTGTTTCTTGGCCTAGAATTGTGCTCCGCTCTCAAGGAGGGCAATGTGCTCTTGTGGAGAGCAGTGTGGCTTCCTTCCTTCATTGTGTCACACTCTTTTCTTCCTTGGGCCACGCTTTCTTAGGCCACACTTTCTTTTTTTTCTTCTTTTCTTTACCTACAAATAATCAAAACAACCAATCAAAGTATCACTAAATTCAAAAGGTTTATAAATCAATTAAAAATCAATTAAATTTAGCTTAAACCTCATGATTTAGCATCAATTAAATGGTGGTTGTTTGATTCAAATAAAACATGCATTTCCACTCTAAATTACTTACTTATAGTGCAAGAAAGCGCATAAAAACTAGTGAAACAAGTGAAATTAGCTTCAAAAATGGGTATATGATGACTTGTCATCACAACACCAAACTTAAATCTTGCTTGTCCCCAAGCAAGCATCAAAATTAAGAGGAAATGAAATGAAAAAGAAAAGCATACATATCCTTATTAGGCATATAGTAGAACTTGGTTCATGGAGTTTTTATGCAGACAATGATAACTCAGTTATTGTTTGCTGTTACATAATATACACTTTTCCTCAAAGGCTTACTAAGCTTGCTATTGTAAGGTTTACTTTTTACTTGCTCCCTTGCTAACTTTTCTTTTCTTATTTTGCTTAACAAGCTTATTATTCTTTGAAGGCTTGGTGTCAAATTTTGCAGCAGCCTTTGGCTTTATTTTTACTCAACATTTCTTCACCACAGACACATGGCTCACTATTTCCTCCTAGGATCATTGATGCCTGGTGCACGAAATTGTGATCATCAATGGCGCCATCAACATGGTACGCTCAATTGCAATCTCAACTCTTTATCACAACTTCGCACAACTAACCAGCAAGTGCACTGGGTCGTCCAAGTAATAAACCTTACGCGAGTAAGGGTCGATCCCACAGAGATTGTTGGTATGAAGTAAGCTATAGTCACCTTGTAAATCTCAGTCAGGCAGATTCAAATGGTTATGGATGATATACGAATAAGGCATAAAGATAGAGATACTTATGTAATTCATTGGTGAGAACTTCAGATAAGCGAATGGAGATGCTTTGTCCTTTCCGTCTCTCTGCTTTCCTACTGTCTTCATCCAATCCTTCTTACTCCTTTCCATGGCAAGCTGTATGTTGGGCATCACCATTGTCAGTGGCTACAATCCCATCCTCTCGGTGAAAATATTCAACGCACCCTGTCACGGCACGGCTAATCATCTGTCGGTTCTCAATCAGGTTGGAATAGAATCCGTTGATTCTTTTGCGTTTGCCACTAACGCCCAGCCTTCAGGAGTTTGAAGCTCGTCACAGTCATTCAATCATTGAATCCTACTCAAAATACCACAGACACGGTTTAGACCTTCTGGATTCTCTTGAATGCCGCCATCAATTCTAGCTTATACCACGAAGATTTCGATCAAGGGATCCAAGAGATAAACATTCAAGCCTTGTTTGCTTGTAGAACAGAAGTGGTTGTCAGGCACTCGTTCATAAGTGAGAATGATGATGAGTGTCACATAATCATCACATCCATCATGTTCTTTGGGTGCAAATGAATATCTTAGAACAAGAATAAGCTGAATTGAATAGAAGAACAACAATAATTGCATTAATACTCGAGGTACAGCAGAGCTCCACACCTTAATCTATGGTGTGTAGAAACTCCACCGTTGAAAATAAATAAGTGATAATAGTGATCATTGGCTTCGGCCCCAGAGAGGGAACCAGAAGAACCAAGATGAAAATACAATAGCAAAAGGTCCTATTTTTAGAGAACTAGTAGCCTAGGGTTTACAGAAATGAGTAAATTACATAAAAATCCACTTCCGGGACCACTTCGTGTGTGCTTGGGCTGATCATTGAAGCTTTCATGTGTAGAGAATTTTTTTTGAGTAAAACGCCAGCTTTTGTGCCAGTTTGGGCGTTTAACTCCCATTCTTATCCCAGTTCCAGCGTTTAACGCCGGGCAGTTTTGAGCTGATTTGGAACGCCAGTTTAGGCTATCAAATCTCGGGAAAAGTATGGACTATTATCCATTGCTGGAAAGCCCAGGATGTCTACTTTCCAACGCCGTTGAGAGCGCGCCAATTGGGTTGCTGTAGCTCCAGAAAATGCACATCGAGTGCAGGGAGGTCAGAATCCAACAGCATCTACAGTCCTTTTCAGCCTCTGAATCAGATTTTTGCTCAGGTTCCTCAATTTCAGCCAGAAAATACCTGACATCACAGAAAAACACACAAACTCGTAGTAAAATCCAGAAAAGTGAATTTTAACTAAAAACTAATGAAAATATAATAAAAACTAACTAAAACATACTAAAACCATACTAAAAACAATGCCAAAAAGCGTATAAATTATATGCTCATCACAACACCAAACTTAAATTGTTGCTTGTCCCTGATGAGCGGATAATTTGTACGCTTTTTGGCATTGTTTTTAGTATGTTTTTAGTATGATCTAGTTAGTTTTTAGTATATTTTTATTAGTTTTTAGTTAAAATTCACTTTTCTGGACTTTACTATGAGTTTGTGTGTTTTTCTGTGATTTCAGGTATTTTTTGGCTGAAATTGAGGGACCTGAGCAAAAATCTGATTCAGAGACTAAAAAGGACTGCAGATGCTGTTGGATTCTGACCTCTCTGCACTCGAAGTGGATTTTCTGGAGCTACAGAAGCCTAATTGGCGCGCTCTCAACGGCGTTGGAAGGTAGACATCCTGGGCTTTCCAGCAATATATGATAGTCCATACTTTGCCCTATATTTGATGGCCCAAACCGGCGTTCAAAGTCACCTTCAGAATTCCCAGCGTTAAACGCCGGAACTGGCACAAGAATGGGAGTTAAACGCCCAAACTGGCACCAAAGCTGGCGTTTAACTCCAAGAAGAGTCTCTACACGAAAATGCTTCAATGCTCAGCCCAAGCACACACCAAGTGGGCCCGGAAGTGGATTTTTATGTCATTTACTCATCCCTGTAAACCCTAGGCTACTAGTTTTCTATAAGTAGGACCTTTTACTATTGTATTAGAGAGCCTTTGGATCATGTTTTTATGATTGAACCCCCTCTTTGGGAGGCTGGCCATTTGGCCATGCCTAGACCTTGTTCTTATGTATTTTCAACGGTGGAGTTTCTACACACCATAGATTAAGGTGTGGAGCTCTGCTGTACCTCGAGTATTAATGCAATTACTATTGTTCTTCTATTCAATTCCGCTTGTTCTTGTTCCAAGATATCACTTGTTCTTCAACTTGATGAATGTGATGATCCGTGACACTCATCATCATTCTCACCTATGAACGTGTGACTGACAACCACCTCCGTTCTACCTTTGATTGGGTGGATATCTCTTGGATTCTTTAACCGGAGTCTTCGTGGTATAGGCTAGAACTGATGGCGGCATTCAAGAGAATCCGGAAGGTCTAACCTTGTCTGTGGTATTCTGAGTAGGATTCAATGATTGAATGACTGTGACGTGCTTCAAACTCCTGATGGCGGGGCGTTAGTGACAGACGCAAAAGAATCACTGGATTCTATTCCGGCCTGATTGAGAACCGACAGATGGATAGCCGTGCCGTGACAGGGTGCGTTGAACATTTCCACTGAGAGGATGGGAGGTAGCCACTGACAACGGTGAAACCCTTGCATAAGCTTGCCCTGGAAAGGAGTAAGAAGGATTGGATGAAGACAATAGGAAAGCAGAGAGACGGAAGGGACCAAGCATCTCCATACGCTTATCTGAAATTCCCACCAATGAATTACATAAGTATCTCTATCTTTATCTTTATGTTTCATTCGTATATCACCCATATCCATTTGAGTTTGCCTGACTAAGATTTACAAGGTGACCATAGCTTGCTTCATACCAACAATCTCTGTGGGATCGACCCTTACTCGCGTAAGGTTTATTACTTGGACGACCCAGTACACTTGCTGGTTAGTTGTGCGAAGTTGTGTTTATGCCATGGTATTGAACACCAAGTTTTTGGATTCATTACCGGGGATTATTTGAGTTGTGAAAAGTATTGATCACAATTTCGCATACTAGTCCCCAAGCAACTGAAAATCAAATAAGATAAAAAGAAGAGAATATGCAATGAATTCCAAAAACATCTATGAAGATCAGTATTAATTAGATGAGCAGGGCTTTTAGCTTTTTGCCTTTGAACAGTTTTGGCATCTCACTCTATCTTTTGAAATTCAGAATGAATGGCTTCTATAGGAACTCAGAATCTTGATAGTGTTATTGATTCTCCTAGTTAGGTATGATGATTCTTGGACGCAGCTACTTTATGAGTCTTGGCCGTGGCCCAAAGCACTCTGTCTTCCAGTATTACCACCGGATACATACATGCCACAGACACATAACTGGGTGAACCTTTTCAGATTGTGACCCAGCTTTGCTAGAGTCCCCAATTAGAGGTGTCCAGGGTTCTTAAGCACACTCTTTTTGCCTTGGATCACAAATTTATTCTTTTTCTCTCTTTTTTTTCGTTTTTCTCCCCTTTTTTTGTATTCACTGCTTTTTCTTGCTTCAAGAATCATTTTTATGATTTTTCAGATCCTCAGTAACATGTCTCCTTTTTCATCATTCTTTCAAGAGCCAACATTCATGAACAACAAATTCAAAAGACATATGCACTGTTCAAGCATACATTCAGAATACAAAAGTATTGCCACCACATCAATATAATTAATCTGTTATAAAATTCAAAATTAATGCAATTCTTCTCTTTTACAATTAAGAACATTTTTTCATTTAAGAAATGTGATGGATTCATAGGACATTCATAACTTTAAGGCATAGACACTAAGACACTAATGATCACAAGACACAAACATAGATAAACATAAGCATGAAAATTTGAAAAACAGGAAAATAAGGAATAAGGAGATTAAAGAACGGGTCCACCTTAGTGATGGCGGCTTGTTCTTCCTCTTGAAGATCTTATGGAGTGCTTGAGCTCCTCAATGTCTCTTCCTTGCCTTTGTTGCTCCTCTCTAATGATTCTTTGATCTTCTCTAATTTCATGGAGGAGGATGGAATGTTCTTGGTGCTCCACCCTTAGTTATCCCATGTTGGAACTCAATTCTCCTAGAGAGGTGTTGATTTGCTCCCAATAGTTTTGTGGAGGAAAGTGCATCCCTTGAGGCTACTCAGCGATTTCATGATGAGTGGGATCTCTTGTTTGCTCTATCCTTTTCTTAGTGATGGGCTTGTCCTCATCAATGAGGATGTCTCCCTCTATGTCAACTCTAACTGAATAACAGAGGTGACAAATGAGATAAGGAAAGGCTAATATTGCCAAGGTAGAGGACTTGTCCGCCACCTTATAAAGTTCTTGGGCTATAACCTCATGAATTTCTATTTCTTCTCCAATCATGATGCTATGAATCATAATGGCCCAGTCTATAGTAACTTCAGACCGGTTGCTAGTGGGAATGATTGAGCGTTGGATAAACTCCAACCATCCCCTAGCCACGGGCTTGAGGTTATGCCTTCTCAGTTGAACCGGCTTCCCTCTTGAATCTCTCTTCCATTGAGCGCCCTCTTCACAAATGTCTATGAGGACTTGGTCCAACCTTTGATCAAAGTTAACCCTTCTAGTGTAAGGGTGTTCATCTCCTTGCATCATGGGCAAGTTGCATGCCAACCTTACATTTTCCGGACTAAAATCTAAGCATTTCCCCCGAACCATTGTAAGCCAATTCTTTGGGTTCGGGTTCACACTTTGATCATGACTCTTGGTGATCCATGCATTGGCATAGAACTCTTGAACCATTAAGATTCCGATTTGTTGAATGGGGTTGGTAAGAACTTCCCAACCTCTTCTTCGAATCTCATGTCGGATCTCCGGATATTCACTCTTTTTGAGTTTAAAAGGGACCTCGGGGATCACCTTCTTTAAGGCCACAACTTCATAGAAGTGGTCTTGATGCACCCTTGAGATGAATCTCTCCATCTCCCATGACTCGGAGGTGGAAGCTTTTGCCTTCCCTTTCCTCTTTCTAGAGATTTCTCTGGCCTTGGATGCCATAAATGGTTATGGAAAAATAAAAAGCAATGCTTTTACCACACCAAACTTAAAAGGTTTGCTCGTCCTCGAGCAAAAGAAGAAAGAAGAGAGTAGAAGAAGAAGAAATAGAGGAGATGGAGAGAAGTACTGTTTAGGTTGTGTGAAAAGAAGGTGGTAAAGATGGGTTTATATAGGAGTGGAGAGAGTTGTAAGGTTCGGCTATGTGAGGGTTGGTTTGGGAGGGAAAGTGGTTTGAATTTAAATGGTGAGGTAGGTGGGGTTTTATGAAGGATGGATGTGAGTGGTGAAGAGAAAGATGGGATTTGATAGGTGAGGGGTTTTTGGGGAAGGGGTATTGAGGTGATTAGTGAATGGGTGAAGAAGAGAGAGTGGTGGGGTAGGTGGGGATCCTGTGGGGTCTAGAGATCCCGAGGTGTCAAGGAAAAGTCATCCCTGCACCAAGTGGCGAGCAAAAATGCTCTCTATGCCAAATCTGGCATTAAACACCGGGCTGGTGCCCATTTCTGGTGCTTAACGCCAGCTTCTTGCCCTTTCCTTGCGTTTAACGCCAGTCTGGTGCCCCTTTCTGGCGTTAAACGCCCAGAATCGTGCCAGACTGGGTGTTAAACGCCCATTTGCTGCCCTTACTGGCGTTTAAACCCCAGCAAGGTCTTCCTCCAAGGTGTGCTATTTTTCTTTCTGTTTTTCATTCTGTTTTTGCTTTTTCAATTGATTTTGTGACTTCCCATGATCATCAACCTACAGAAAACATAAAATAACAAAGGAAAATTAGATAAATATAACATTGGTTTGCCTCCCAACAAGCGCTTCTTTAATGTCAGTAGCTTGACAGTGGGCTCTCATGGAGCCTCATAGATACTCAGAGCAATGTTGGAACCTCCCAACACCAAACTTAGAGTTTGAATGTGAGGGTTCAACACCAAACTTAAAATTTGGTTGTGGCCTCCCAACACCAAACTTAGAGTTTGATTGTGGGGGCTCTGTTTGACTCTGTTTTGAGAGAAGCTCTTCATGCTTCCTCTCCATGGTGACAGAGGGATATCCTTGAGCCTTAAACACAAGGGATTCTTCATTCACTTGAATGATCAATTCTCCTCTGTCCACATCAATCACAACCTTTGCTGTGGCTAGGAAGGGTCTGCCAAGGATGATGGATTCATCCATGCACTTCCCAGTTTCTAGGACTATGAAATCAGCAGGGATGTAACGGTCTTCAATCTTTACCAGAACATCCTCTACAAGCCCATAAGCTTGTTTTCTTGAATTGTCTGCCATCTCTAGTGAGATTCTTGCAGCTTGTACCTTAAAGATCCCTAGTTTCTCCATTACAGAGAGAGGCATGAGGTTTATGCTTGACCCTAGGTCACACAGAGCCTTCTTAAAGGTCATGGTGCCTATGGTACAAGGTATTGAGAACTTCCCAGGGTCCTGTCTCATTTGAGGTAGTTTCTGCCTAGACAAGTCATCCAATTCTTTGGTGAGCAAAGGGGTTCATCCTCCCAAGTCTCATTACCAAATAACTTGTCATTTAGCTTCATGATTGCTCCAAGGTATTTAGCAACTTGCTCTTCAGTGACATACTCATCCTCTTCAGAGGAAGAATACTCATCAGAGCTCATGAATGGCAGAAATAAATCCAATAGAATCTCTATGGTCTCTGTCTGAGCCTCAGATTCCCATGGTTCCTCATTAGGGAACTCATTGGAGGCCAGTAGACGTCCATTGAGTTCTTCCTCAGTGGCGATCACTGCCTCTTGCTCCTCTCCAAGTTCGGCCATGTGGGTCATGTTAATGGCCTTGCATTCTCCTTTTGCATTGTCTTCTGTATTGCTTGGAAGAGCACTAGAAGGGAGTTCAGTAATTTTCTTGCTCAGCTGTCCCACTTGTGCCTCCAAGTTTCTAATGGAGGATGTTGTTTCAGTCATAAAATTTTGAGTGGTTTTGATTAGATCAGAGACCATGGTTGCTAAGTCAGAATGGCTCTGCTTAGAATTCTCTGTCTGTTACTGAGAAGATGATGGAAAAGGCTTGCCATTGCTAAACCTGTTTCTTCCACCATTATTGTTGTTGAAACCTTGTTGAGGTCTCTGTTGATCCTTCCATGAGAGATTTGGATGATTTCTCCATGAAGAATTATAGGTGATTCCATAGGGTTCTCCCATGTAATTCACCTCTTCCATTGAAGGGTTCTCAGGATCATAAGCTTCTCCTTCAGATGAAGCGTCCTTAGTACTGCCTGGTGCAGCTTGCATTCCAGACAGACTTTGAGAACTCATATTGACTTGCTGAGTCAATATTTTGTTCTGAGCCAATATGGCATTCAGAGTATCAATCTCAAGAACTCATTTCTTCTGATTTGTCCAATTGTTCACAGGATTCCTTTCAGAAGTGTACATGAATTGGTTATTTGCAACCATTTCAATTAGTTCTTGAGCTTCTGCAGGCGTCTTCTTCAGATGAAGAGATCCTCCAGTAGAGCTATCCAAAGACACCTTGGACAGTTCAGACAGACCATCATAGAATATACCTATGATGCTCCATTCAGAAAGCATGTCAGAGGGACACTTTCTGATCACTTGTTTGTATCTTTTCCAAGCTTCATAGAGGGATTCACCTTCCTTCTGTCTGAAGGTTTGGACTTCCACTCTAAGCTTACTCAATTTTTGAGGTGGAAAGAACTTTGCCAAGAAGGCATTGACTAGCTTTTCCCAAGAGTTCAGGCTTTCTTTAGGTTGTGAATCCAACCATATCCTAGCTCTATCTCTTACAGCAAAAGGGAATAGCATAAGTCTGTAGACCTCGGGTCAACCCCATTAGTCTTGACAGTGTCACAGATTTGCATGAACTTAGCTAAAAACTGATGAGGATCTTCCAATGGAAGTCCATGGAAATTGCAATTCTGTTGCATCAGAGAAACTAATTGAGGCTTAAGCTCAAAGTTTTTTGCTCCAATGGCAGGCATAGAGATGCTTCTCCCATAGAAGTCGGGAGTAGGTGCAGTAAAGTCACCCAGCACCTTCCTTGCATTGTTGGCATTGTTGTTGTTTTCGGCTGCCATGTCTTCTTCTTGTTTGAAGATTTCTGTTAGGTCCTCTACAGAGAGTTGTGCCTTAGCTTCTCTTAGCTTTCGCTTCAAGGTCCTTTCAGCTTCAGGGTCAGCCTCAACAAGAATGCTTTTGTCTTTGCTCCTACTCATATGAAAGAGAAGAAAACAAGAAAATATGGAATTCTCTATGTCACAGTATAGAGATTCCTTGAGGTGTCAGAGGAAAAGAAAAATTGAAGGAGGGGGGTAGAAGAATTCGAACTTATCACCAAAGACAGAGTTCGAATTGTCCATTGAGGAGGAGTGTTAGTCCATAAATAGAAGGATGTGAGAAAAGGGGAAGAAATGTTCAAAAATTAAGTAAAAGATTTTAGAAACATTTTAAAAAGATACTAATTGATTTTCGAAAACTTAAGAGTGGAAAAAGAAATCAAGTGATTTTTGAAAAAGATTTTGAAATTAGAAAGTAAAAAGATATGATTGAAAACTATTTTGAAAAAGATGTGATTAAAAAGATATGATTTAAAAGTTATGGTTTTTAAAAAGATGTGATTGAGAAGATATGATTTGAAAAAGAATTTAAAAAGATTTGATTTTGAAAATTAATGACTTGGCTAACAAGAAAAGATATGATTCAAACATTAAACCTTTCTCAACAGAAAAGGCAACATACTTGAATTGTTGAATCAAATCATTAATTGTTAGCAAGTATTTTTGAAAATGGAAAGAAATTGATTTTGAAAACATATGATTGAAAAGATATGATTTGAAAAAGATTTATTTTTGAAAAATTTTGAAAACCTGAAAAAAATTTGAATTAAAACAGAATCTTCCCTCTTGTGCCATCCTGGCGTTAAACGCCTAGAATGGTATCCATTCTGGCGTTTAACGCCCAAAACACTACCCTTTTGGGCGCTAAACGCCCAGCCAGGCACCCTGGCTGGCGTTTAAACGCCAGTTTTCCTTTTTCACTGGGCATTTTGAACGCCCAGCCCTTTTCTATGTAATTTCTCTGCTGTATGTTCTGAATCTTCAATTCTCTGTATTTTTGACTTGAAAAGACACAGATTAAAATTTTTTTTTGGATTTTTAATAATCAAAATGTAACTAAAATCAAATAACAATGCATGCAAGACATCAAACTTTGCAGTTTGTATACCATTGACACTAACAAAATGAGAATGCATATGAAAAATAACAAAACACTCAAGACAGGAGAATTTAAAGATCAGAACAAGGAAATCATCAAGAACAACTTGAATATTAATGAAGACACATGCATGAATGCAAGAAAAATAGAAACATGCAATTGACACCAAACTTAAAATGAGACACTAGACTCAACAAGAAACATAAAATAATTTTTTATTTTTATGATTTTGTAACTTTTTTGGATTTTTCGAAAATTAAGTGGAAAAGAAAATAAAGATATCAAAATTCTTAATGAGAATTCCAAGAATCATGCAATGTTAGTCTAAAGCTTTAGTCTAAAGGAATTAGACATGGCTAGCCAAGCTTCAGTAGGACATTGCATTCAAGAGCTAAATTGATGAGAATCAATCAGCTTTGGTGATGATAAGAACATCACCTTGAAACACTAGAATTCATTCTTAAGAACTCTGAAGAAAAATACCTAATCTAAGCAACAAGATGAACCGTCAGCTGTCCAAATTCAACAATCCCCGGCAACGGCACCAAAAACTTGGTGCACGAAAATGTGATCATCAATGGCACCATCAACATGGTACGCTCAATTGCAATCTCAACTCTTTATCACAACTTCGCACAACTAACCAGAAAGTGCACTGGGTCGTCCAAGTAATAAACCTTATGCGAGTAAGGGTCGATCCCACGGAGATTGTTGGTATGAAGCAAGCTATGGTCACCTTGTAAATCTCAGTCAGACAGATTCAAATGGTTATGGATGATATACGAATAAGGCATAAAGATAGAGATACTTATGTAATTCATTGGTGAGAACTTCAGATAAGCGAATGGAGATGCTTTGTCCCTTCCGTCTCTCTGCTTTCCTACTGTCTTCATCCAATCCTTCTTACTCCTTTCCATGGCAAGCTGTATGTTGGGCATCACCGTTGTCAGTGGCTACAATCCCGTCCTCTTAGTGAAAATGTTCAACGCACCCTGTCACGGCACGGCTAATCATCTGTCGGTTCTCAATCAGGTTGGAATAGAATCCATTGATTCTTTTGCGTCTTTCACTAACGCCCAGCCTTTAGGAGTTTGAAGCTCGTCACAGTTATTCAATCATTGAATCCTACTCAAAATACCACAGACAAGGTTTAGACCTTCCGGATTCTCTTGAATGCCGCCATCAATTATAGTTTATACCACGAAGATTCCGATCAAGGGATCCAAGAGATAAACATTCAAGCCTTGTTTGCTTGTAGAACGGAAGTGGTTGTCAGGCACTCGTTCATAAGTGAGAATGATGATGAGTGTCACATAATCATCACATTCATCATGTTCTTTGGGTGCAAATGAATCTCTTAGAACAAGAATAAGCTGAATTGAATAGAAGAACAACAGTAATTTCATTAATACTCGAGGTACAGCAGAGCTCCACACCTTAATCTATGGTGTGTAGAAACTCCACCGTTGAAAATACATAAGTGATAATAGTGATCATTGGCTTCGGCCCCAGAGAGGGAATCAGAAGAACCAAGATGAAAATACAATAGTAAAAGGTCCTATTTGTAGAGAACTAGTAGCCTAGGATTTACAGAAATGAGTAAATTACATAAAAATCCACTTCCGGGCCCACTTGGTATGTGCTTGGGCTGAGCATTGAAGCTTTCATGTGTAGAGAATTTTCTTGGAGTTAAACGCCAGCTTTTGTGCCAGTTTGGGCGTTTAACTCCCATTCTTGTGCCAGTTTCGGCGTTTAACACCGGGCAGTTTTGAGCTGATTTGGAACGCCAGTTTGGGCTATCAAATCTCGGGTAAAGTATGGACTATTAAATATTGCTGGAAAGCCCAGGATGTCTACTTTTCAACGCCGTTGAGAGCGAGGCAATTGGACTTCTGTAGCTCCAGAAAATCTACTTCGAGTGCAGGGAGGTCAGAATCCAACAGCATCTACAGTCCTTTTCAGCCTCTGAATCAGATTTTTGCTCAGGTCCCTCAATTTCAGCCAGAAAATACCTGAAATCACAGAAAAACACACAAACTCATAGTGAAGTCTAGAAAAGTGAATTTTAACTAAAAACTAACGAAAATATAATAAAAACTAACTAAAACATACTAAAAACATACTAAAAATAATGCCAAAAAGCGTATAAATTATCCGCTCATCACAACACCAAACTTAAATTGTTGCTTGTCCCCAAGCAACTAAAAATCAATTAAGATAAAAAGAAGAGAATATGCAATGAATTCCAAAAACATCTATGAAGATCAGTATTAATTAGATGAGCGGGGCTTTTAGCTTTTTGCCTCTGAACAGTTTTGGCATCTCACTCTATCCTTTGAAATTCAGAATGATTGGCTTCTATAGGAACTCAGAATCCAGATAGTATTATTGATTCTCCTAGTTAAGTATGATGATTCTTGAACACAGCTACTTTATGAGTCTTGGCCGTGGTCCAAAGCACTCTGTCTTCCAGTATTACCACCGGATACATACATGCCACAGACACATAACTGGGTGAACCTTTTCAGATTGTGACTCAGCTTTGTTAGAGTCCCCAATTAGAGGTGTCCAGGGTTCTTAAGCACACTCTTTTTTCCTTAGATCACAACTTTATTCTTTTTCTCTCTTTTTTTTCGTTTTTCTCCCCTTTTTTATATTCACTACTTTTTCTTGCTTCAAGAATCATTTTTATGATTTTTCAGATCCTCAGTAACATGTCTCCTTTTTCATCATTCTTTCAAGAGCCAACATTCATGAACAACAAATTCAAAAGACATATGCACTGTTCTAGCATACATTCAGAAAACAAAAGTATTGCCACCACATCAATATAATTAATCTGTTATAAAATTCAAAATTCATGCAATTCTTCTCTTTTACAATTAAGAACATTTTTTCATTTAAGAAAGGTGATGGATTCATAGGACATTCATAACTTTAAGGCATAGACACTAAGACACTAATGATCACAAGACACAAACATAGATAAACATAAGCATGAAAATTCGAAAAACAGGAAAATAAGGAACAAGGAGATTAAAGAACGGGTCCACCTTAGTGATGGCGGCTTGTTCTTCCTCTTGAAGATCTTATGGAGTGCTTGAGCTCCTCAATGTCTCTTCCTTGCCTTTGTTGCTCCTCTCTCATGATTCTTTGATCTTTTCTAATTTCATGGAGGATGATGGAATGTTCTTGGTGCTCCACCCTTAGTTGTCCCATGTTGGAACTCAATTCTCCTAGGGAGGTGTTGATTTGCTCCCAATAGTTTTGTGGAGGAAAGTGCATCCCTTGAGGCATCTCAGGGATTTCATGATGAGTGGGATCTCTTGTTTGCTCCATCCTTTTCTTAGTGATGGGCTTGTCCTCATTAATGAGGATGTCTCCCTCTATGTCAACTCCAACTGAATAACAGAGGTGACAAATGAGATGAGGAAAGGCTAATCTTGCCAAGGTAGAGGACTTGTCCGCCACCTTATAACGTTCTTGGGCTATAACCTCATGAACTTCTATTTCTTCTCCAATCATGATGTTATGAATCATGATGGCCCGGTCTATAGTAACTTCAGACCGGTTACTAGTGGGAATGATTGAGCGTTGGATAAACTCCAACCATCCCCTAGCCACGGGCTTGAGGTCATGCCTTCTCAGTTGAACCGGCTTCCCTCTTGAATTTTTCTTCCATTGAGCGCCCTCTTCACAAATGTCTATGAGGACTTGGTCTAACCTTTGATCAAAGTTGACCCTTCTAGTGTAAGGGTGTTCATCTCATTGCATCATGGGCAAGTTGAATGCCAACCTTACATTTTCCAGACTAAAATCTAAGCATTTCCCCCGAACCATTGTAAACCAATTCTTTGGGTTCGGGTTCAGACTTTGATCATGACTCTTGGTGATCCATGCATTGGCATAGAACTCTTGAACCATTAAGATTCTGATTTGTTGAATGGGGTTGGTAAGAACCTCCCAACTTCTTCTTCGAATCTCATGTCGGATCTCCGGATATTCACTCTTTTTGAGTTTAAAAGGAACCTCGGGGATCACCTTCTTCAAGGCCACAACTTCATAGAAGTGGTCTTGATGCACCCTTGAGATGAATCTCTCCATCTCCCATGACTCGGAGGTGGAAGCTTTTGCCTTCCCTTTCCTCTTTCTAGAGGTTTCTTCGGCCTTGGATGCCATAAATGGTTATGGAAAACAAAAAGCAATGCTTTTACCACACCAAACTTAAAAGGTTTGGTCATCCTCGAGAAAAAGAAGAAAGAAGAGAGTAGAAGAAGAAGAAAAAGATGAGATGGAGATGGCTTTGTGGTTTGGCCAAAGGGAGAGAAGTAGTGTTTAGGTTGTGTGAAAAGGAGGTGGTAAAGATGGGTTTATATAGGAGTGGAGAGAGTTGTAAGGTTCGGCTATGTGAGGGTGGTTTTAGGAGGGAAAGTGGTTTGAATTTAAATGGTGAGGTAGGTGGGGTTTTATGAAGGATGGATGTGAGTGGTGAAGAGAAAGATGGGATTTGATAGGTGAGGGGTTTTTGGGGAAGGCGTATTGAGGTGATTGGTGAATGGGTGAAGAAGAGAGAGAGTGGTGGGGTAGGTGGGGATCCTGTGGGGTCCACAGATCCCGAGGTGTCAAGGAAAAGTCATCCCTGCACCAAGTGGTGAGCAAAAATGCTCTCTATGCCAAATCTGGCGTTAAACGCCGGGCTGGTGCCCATTTCTGGCGTTTAACGCCAGCTTCTTGCCCTTTCCTGGCATTTAACGCCAGTCTGGTGCCCCTTTCTGGCGTTAAACGCCCAGAATGGTGCCAGACTGGGCGTTAAACGCCCATTTGCTGCCCTTACTGGCGTTTAAACGCCAGCAAGGTATTCCTCTAGGGTGTGCTATTTTTCTTTCTATTTTTCATTCTGTTTTTGCTTTTTCAATTGATTTTGTCACTTCCCATGATCATCAACCTACAGAAAACATAAAATAACAAAGGATAATTAGATAAATATAACATTGGTTTGCCTCCCAACAAGCGTTTCTTTAATGTCAGTAGCTTGACAGTGGGCTCTCATGGAGCCTCATAGATACTCAGAGCAATGTTAGAACCTCCCAACACCAAACTTAGAGTTTGAATGTGGGGGTTCAATACCAAACTTAGAATTTGGTTGTGGCCTCCCAACACCAAACTTAGAGTTTGACTGTGGGGGCTCTGTTTGACTCTGTTTTGAGAGAAGCTCTTCATGTTTCCTCTCCATGGTGACAGAGGGATATCCTGGAGCCTTAAACACAAAGGATTCTTCATTCACTTGAATGATCAATTCTCCTCTGTCCACATCAATCACACCCTTTGCTGTGGCTAGGAAGGGTCTGCCAAGGATGATGGATTCATCCATGCACTTCCCAGTTTCTAGGACTATGAAATCAGCAAGGATGTAATGGTCTTCAATCTTTACCAGAACATCCTCTACAAGCCCATAAGCTTGTTTTCTTGAATTGTCTGCCATCTCTAGTGAGATTCTTGCAGCTTGTACCTTAAAGATCCCTAGTTTCTCCATTACAGAGAGAGGCATGAGGTTTATGCTTGACCCTAGGTCACACAGAGCCTTCTTAAAGGTCATGGTGCCTATGGTACAAGGTATTGAGAACTTCCCAGGGTCCTGTCTCATTTGAGGTAGTTTCTGCCTAGACAAGTCATCCAATTCTTTGGTGAGCAAAGGGGGTTCATCCTCCCAAGTCTCATTACCAAATAACTTGTCATTTAGCTTCATGATTGCTCCAAGGTATTTAGCAACTTGCTCTTCAGTGACATACTCATCCTCTTCAGAGGAAGAATACTCATCAGAGCTCATGAATGGCAGAAGTAAATCCAATGGAATCTCTATGGTCTCTGTGTGAGCCTCAGATTCCCATGGTTCCTCATTAGGGAACTCATTGGAGGCCAGTAGACGTCCATTGAGGTCTTCCTCAGTGGCGATCACTGCCTCTTGCTCCTCTCCAAGTTTGGCCATGTGGGTCATGTTAATGGCCTTGCATTCTCCTTTTGGATTCTTTTCTGTATTGCTTGGAAGAGCACTAGAAGGGAGTTCAGTAATTTTCTTGCTCAGCTGTCCCACTTGTGCCTCCAAGTTTCTAATGGAGGACCTTGTTTTAGTCATGAAACTTTGAGTGGTTTTGATTAGATCAGAGACGACAGTTGCTAAGTCAGAATGGCTCTGCTTAGAATTCTCTGTCTGTTACTGAGAAGATGATGGAAAAGGCTTGCCATTGCTAAACCTGTTTCTTCCACCATTATTGTTGTTGAAACCTTGTTGAGGTCTCTGTTGATCCTTCCATGAGAGATTTGGATGATTTCTCCATGAAGAATTATAGGTGTTTCCATAGGGTTCTCCCATGTAATTCACTTCTTCCATTGAAGGGTTCTCAGGATGATAAGCTTCTTCTTCAGATGAAGCATCCTTAGTACTGCCTGGTGCACCTTGCATTCTAGACAGACTTTGAGAACTCATATTGACTTGCTGAGTCAATATTTTGTTCTGAGCCAATATGGCATTCAGAGTATCAATCTCAAGAACTCCTTTCTTCTGATTTGTCCCATTGTTCACAAGATTCCTTTCAGAAGTGTACATGAATTGGTTATTTGCAGCCATTTCAATTAGTTCTTGAGCTTCTGCAGGCATCTTCTTCAGACGAAGAGATCCTCCAGCAGAGTTATCCAAAGATATCTTGGACAGTTCAGACAGACCATCATAGAAGATACCTATGATGCTCCATTCAGAAAGCATGTCAGAGGGACACTTTCTGATCAATTGTTTGTATCTTTCCCAAGCTTCATAGAGGGATTCACCTTCCTTCTGTCTGAAGGTTTGGACTTCCTCTCTAAGCTTACTCAATTTTTGAGGTGGAAAGAACTTTGCCAAGAAGGCATTGACTAGCTTTTCCCAAGAGTTCAGGCTTTCTTTAGGTTGTGAATCCAACCATATCCTAGCTCTGTCTCTTACAGCAAAAGGGAATAGCATAAGTCTGTAGACCTCGGGGTCAACCCCTTTAGTCTTGACAGTGTCACAGATTTGCAAGAACTCAGCTAAAAACTGATGAGAATCTTCCAATGGAAGTCCATGGAACTTGCAATTCTGTTGCATCAGAGAAACTAATTGAGGCTTAAGCTCAAAGTTGTTTGCTCCAATGGTAGGGATAGAGATGCTTCTCCCATAGAAGTCAAGAGTAGGTGCAGTAAAGTCACCCAGCACCTTCCTTGCATTGTTGGCATTGTTGTTGTTTTCGGCTGCCATGTCTTCTTCTTGTTTGAAGATGTCTGTTAGGTCCTCTACAGAGAGTTGTGCCTTAGCTTCTCCTAGCTTTCGCTTCAAGGTCCTTTCAGCTTCAGGGTCAGCCTCAACAAGAATGCTTTTTTCTTTGCTCCTGCTCATATGAAAGAGAAGAAAACAAGAAAATATGGAATCCTCTATGTCACAGTATAGAGATTCCTTGAGGTGTCAGAGGAAAAGAAAAATAGAAGGAGGGGGTAGAAGAATTCGAACTTATCACCAAAGACAGAGTTCGAATTGTGCATTGAGGAGGAGTGTTAGTCCATAAATAGAAGAATGTGAAAAGAGGGGAAGAAATTTTTGAAAATTAAGTAAAAGATTTTAAAAACATTTTGAAAAAATACTAATTGATTTTCGAAAATATAATAGTGGAAAAAGAAATCAAGTGATTTTTGAAAAAGATTTTGAAATTAGAAAGTAAAAAGATATGATTGAAAACTATTTTGAAAAAGATGTGATTAAAAAGATATGATTTAAAAGTTATGGTTTTTAAAAAGATGTGATTGTGAAGATATGATTTGAAAAATAATTTAAAAAGATTTGATTTTGAAAATTAATGACTTGGCTAACAAGAAAAGATATGATTCAAACATTAAACATTTCTCAATAGAAAAGGCAACATGCTTGAATTGTTGAATCAAATCATTAAATGTTAGCAAGTATTTTTGAAAATGGAAAGAAATTGATTTTGAAAACATATGATTGAAAAGATATGATTTGAAAAAGATTTGATTTTGAAAAATTTTGAAAACCTGAAAAAATTTTGAATTAAAAATAGAATCTTCCCTCTTGTGCCATCCTGACGTTAAACGCCCAGAATGGTATCCATTCTGGCATTTAACGCCCAAAACACTACCCTTTTGGGCATTAAACGCCCAGCCAGGCACCCTGGCTGGCGTTTAAATGCCAGTTTTCCTTCTTCACTGGGCGTTTTGAACGCCAGCCTTTTTCTGTGTAATTCTTCTACTGTATATTCTGAATCTTCAATTCTCTGTATTTTTGACTTGAAAAGACACAGATTAAAAAATTTGTTTGGATTTTTAATAATCAAAATGTAACTAAAATCAAATAACAATGCATGCAAGACACCAAACTTTGCAGTTTGTATACCATTGACACTAACAAAATGAGAATGCATATGAAAAACAACAAAACACTCAAGACAGGAGAATTTAAAGATCAGAACAAGGAAATCATCAATAACAACTTGAAGATTAATGAAGACACATGCATGAATGCAAGAAAAATAGAAACATGCAATTGACACCAAACTTAAAATGAGACACTAGACTCAACAAGAAACAAAAAATAATTTTTTATTTTTATGATTTTGTAATTTTTTTGGATTTTTCGAAAATTAAGTGGAAAAGGAAAAAATGATATCAAAATTCTTAATGAGAATTCCAGGAATCATGCAATGTTAGTCTAAAGCTTTAGTCTAAATGAATTAGACATGGCTAGCCAAGCTTCAGTAGGACATTTCATTCAAGAGCTAAATTGATGAGAATCAATCAGCTTTGGTGATGATAAGAACATCACCTTGAAACACTAGAATTCATTCTTAAGAACTCTGAAGAAAAATACCTAATCTAAGCAACAAGATGAACCGTCAGTTGTCCAAATTCAACAATCCCTGGCAACGGCACCAAAAACTTGGTGCACGAAATTGTGATCATCAATGGCACCATCAACATGGTACGCTCAATTGCAATCTCAACTCTTTATCACAACTTCGCACAACTAACCAGCAAGTGCACTGGGTCGTCCAAGTAATAAACCTTATGCGAGTAAGGGTCGATCCCACGGAGATTGTTGGTATGAAGCAAGCTATGGTCACCTTGTAAATCTCAGTCAGGCAGATTCAAATGGTTATGGATGATATACGAATAAGGAATAAAGATAGAGATACTTATGTAATTCATTGGTGAGAACTTCAGATAAGCGAATGGAGATGCTTTGTCCCTTCCGTCTCTCTGCTTTCCTATTGTCTTCATCCAATCCTTCTTACTCCTTTCCATGGCAAGCTGTATGTTGGGCATCACCGTTGTCAGTGGCTACAATCCCGTCCTCTTAGTGAAAATGTTCAACGTACCCTGTCACGGCACGGCTAATCATCTGTCGGTTCTCAATCAGGTTTGAATAGAATCCATTGATTCTTTTGCGTCTGTCACTAACGCCCAAGGGATCAAGGGATCCATGAGATAAACATTCAAGCCTTGTTTGCTTGTAGAACAGAAGTGGTTGTCAGGCACTCGTTCATAAGTGAGAATGATGATGAGTGTCACATAATCATCACATTCATCATGTTCTTTGGGTGCAAATGAATATCTTAGAACAAGAATAAGCTGAATTGAATAGAAGAACAACAGTAATTGCATTAATACTCGAGGTACAGCAGAGCTCCACACCTTAATCTATGGTGTGTAGAAACTCCACCATTGAAAATACATAAGTGATAATAGTGATCATTGGCTTCGGCCCCAGAGAGGGAACCAGAAGAACCAAGATGAAAATACAATAGTAAAAGGTCCTATTTGTAGAGAACTAGTAGCCTAGGGTTTACAGAAATGAGTAAATTACATAAAAATCCACTTCCGGGCCCACTTGGTGTGTGCTTGGGCTGAGCATTGAAGCTTTCATGTGTAGAGACTATTCTTGGAGTTAAACGCCAGCTTTTGTTCCAGTTTGGGCGTTTAACTCCCATTCTTGTGCCAGTTCCGGCGTTTAACACCGGGCAGTTTTGAGCTGATTTGGAACGCCAGTTGGGCCATCAAATCTCGGGAAAAGTATGGACTATTATATATTGCTGGAAAGCCCAGGATGTCTACTTTCCAACGCCATTGAGATTGCGCCAATTGGGCTACTGTAGCTCCAGAAAATCTACTTCGAGTGCAGGGAGGTCAGAATCCAACAGCATCTACAGTCCTTTTCAGCATCTGAATCAGATTTTTGCTCAGGTCCCGCAATTTCAGCCAGAAAATACCTGAAATCACAGAAAAACATACAAACTCGTAGTAAAGTCCAGAAAAGTTAATTTTAACTAAAAACTAATGAAAATATAATAAAAACTAACTAAAATATACTAAAAACATACTAAAAACAATGCCAAAAAGCGTATAAATTATCCGCTCATCAATGCCCAGCACCTCTTTGGATAACTAAATGTTTTGTCGCTTGGTTGCTCTTTATTGTGGACTTTCAATTGGCCATCCCAAATCAGTTGATCTAAGTGGCCAGGTTTTGAAATACCCCTTAAAATTTACTTATCCAAGCATATCCTAGTACAAGAACACCACAGGCATGTGTCCTAGGGTCCAAACTATTGGTGCCCAGCCTTATTCTTTGTTTTTCTTACCACATTGGCTTTTTTTCTTCCTTTTCTTTCTGTTTTATTTTATTTTTAAGGGGCTTTTTTTTCTTTACTGATAGGAACATTTATGACAGCAAGCTAGCTCACACTTCGATGAAAATGACATTATGCAGCAATTATTTCATGAGTTATGCATTTAATCAAACACATATACCACCATTAACTTCCATTCTAACTTATGCAACATTGGATATTTACTTTCTAATTCAAACATTTCTCTTTTATTAAAGCATATGGGAAACAAAACAAAATTTAAAGTTAAGTGATGAATGACAAGCATCTATGCAAATTATTCTTAACAAACAATTCCACTTGCAACCAGATAAACACTTTAGCAAGATATATAAGGGTTTCCAGATTCAAAACAATTCATAGCAGCAACGATTAAGTTTAGATACAACCTTTGGAGTTGCAGCCCTTTGATTCATCCTTTTGTTGTGTTCTCTTTGAGTTAAGATGCATAATATCTTCAATGGTTGACTAATGCCCTGCATAATTCTCAAAGGTTGCTTGCTTCTCAAGCCTTTGTGCAATTGGTTAGTCTAAAAATGATTATGGCTTTTTGAACTTACTTTGGTGTGTGAACACCAAACTTAGTTCCTTGCCACTATTTTTCATGCATCAACTTAACTATATGTGAAACCTTGTGTACTTGCTAAAGGTTATGGAATTAAAACTAGAAAGCAGTTAAGTAGTTGAATAATCTGTCTGATTGCTTGGAGCTAGTATTGTGCAAGAAGTGAGAATGTGCTTTTAAATGAGATTTTGGTGGAACACCAAACTTAGAATCCTTCATTCTCCCTTAAATTGTTTTGGTGTGCAACACCAAACTTAGCTTCTTGCAATGCATACTAATCATTCAACATTTTTATTGAAAAAGCTATGAAAAGAAAACTACCTCAGGTTGGGTTGCCTCCCAACAAGCACTTCTTTATTGTCAATAGCGTGACATCCTTCATCCTCTGATCATGGAAGTTGAGAATTCTGTTGCCTTTGAGTTTCTCCTCTTACTGTGGGCTTTCTTTCCTCTGTTTTTTCTTGAGGAACTTCTCTGTGGTGCTTCTCTTTGATGATTGTTTCTTTTTCCAAAGCTCTCTCACTTCCTTCTATGATTGCTTTCCATTTCTCCCACCTAGCAACTTTTTCATTGTCTTTCAGGTTGTCTTCAGTGGCTCTAGGGAGAGTATTTGTCCTCTTCTCACCCATTTCTGAAAGGTGCTTAGCCAGTTGTTCCATCTGCCTCTCGATTCTTCTGATTGAAGCTTCCTGGTTCTTTATGTTCACCTCTTGGTGCTTCATCATTCTCTCTATTAAGATCTCCAAGTTAGTAATCCTCTGAGAGTCTTGTGAGATTGGTTGGTTGTGAGATGTTGGGGGTTGGAAGGGTGGGTGTTGTGGTGGTGTGTAGTGGTTGTTGTTAGCATGATGGTGTTTTTGCTGGTTTGTGAAGTTGGGGTTGTTGTAATTGAAGTCCCTTGGTCCATGATTTTGGCGCTCGATCCTCCTCCAGTTGGAATGAGTTCTCCAGGGTGGGTTATACACATCACCCTGAGACTTGTGTTGGAACAGGCTTGAGGTACTGTTTGGAGAGTGTAATCGCTCATGACTTTGTTGCTCATAGTTAATTACTTCAAAACCTTTTTCAGGTTGATTCCAACCATGTGAATTTTCAGGTAGGTTGTATGCACTTACTACAGCAGTTCGCAGCTCATTGATTTTTCTGATCATCAACTCCAGTTGTTGTAGAGTTTGTTGATGCATCTGCTTGTTTTGGTTCATGACTACATTTACACCTTCAATTTCCATCACTCCTTTCTCTTGTGTGAATGATTGCACTTTTGCTTCTAGCTTACCAATTTCCTTGGGTGGTTCAACTTGGCCAGGAATTCACTCATTAGATCTTCCCATCCGATGATGCTTCCTTGTGGAAAGGCTTCAAGCCATTGAGTAACATCGTTCATGGTGATGAGTGGATGCTTCAAGTCATGGGTTGCATTGTCATCTAAGGTGAGGACATTATTCTCACAATTACTGGAATTCATTGAGTTCCCTTCCATGATCTGCCTAATCACAAACAGTCCAACTGAAGATTGAATATACTCATGCCAAAACATGGTTAGAGGATTAGTTGACACAATGTATCAAATAGTTGACAGGCTTGAAAGATCAATAGAAGAAAATTGCTTCTGTCATTTACTCAGTGAGCAAAAATACAAGAAACACATAGAATCAGAAAAGCTAGGAAAATCCCACTCTATTCTATTGCTAGAGTGGGGTTTTAGTTATCTGAAGCAAAAATTCAAACAGTTAGTGTGTTAGTCAAAAATTAAGGAGTTAGAAAAGAAAAAGTGCTTGATCTAGATCTCCACTTCACTTAATCATTGTCAATCTATTTTAATCCCCGGCAACGGCGCCAAAAACTTGATGTGTGAAAAACGATCCAACACAAAACTCACCGACAAGTGTCCTGAGTCGCATCAAGTAATAAAACTCACGGGAGTGAGGTCGATCCTACATGGATTGAAGGATTGAGCAATTTTAGTTTAGTGGTTGATTTAGTCAAGCGAATCAAGTATTGGTTGAGCGATTTTGTATCCAACAATAAGTAAATAGCAGGAAATGTAAAGGGAGAGGGATGAATTGCAGAAATTAAAGAGAATTGAAAGTAAAGGTGCTGAATCTTAAAGAACAAGAAATTAAATGACTGAAATTTAAAGTGCAAGAAATGTAAATTGTGGTAACTTAAAGTGCAAGAAATATAAATTGCTTGAATGGAAAAGGGATTTGAGGACTAGGAATTCAGAATTTAAGCGAGGGAAATTAAATTGCAGCAATTAATAAAGCACGAGATGAATTAAAAGTAACTAGAATTCAAACAGAAAGTGAAAATGTAATTGCAGCAGTGGTTCAACAGAAGAACCAGAAGGAGAAAATCAGATCTTAGGACTTCAGAGACTAGATAGCAGAGTCTAGATCTCAATTGCCTTCCCAGATCCAAGTTCACAAAGTAATTAAAGAGAAATTGAAGATTGAAGCAGCAAAGGAAATTGAATTCAACTCAATTATGCAGTAGGAAAATCAAAGAGATCTCAAATGGAGATTGAGACAGAAGTTCCTCAATTCTTCACACTCAAGACTCAACAAAACCCAGTAAGGAAAACAAAACAAGCAGAGGAAGAAGAAGTGAATTCTCTCCACCAATTCTCAAGCCAAGTTTGCAGAAAAAAAAAAAGAAAAATGGAAAGTGCTCTCAAGTGACTAAGGATGAAAATTCAAAATGAAAGTAAGCTCTCTCCCCCACTCCCCCTTGCTCAGGAGTTCGAACCTTGTGGCAAGCATTGGTAAGCTTTTTCCTTGAATTTATTTCTTTGATGAGCCCGATAATGCTCTCAAGGAGGGCAGGGCAGAATATTTCCTTCCCTTGTTTCTTGGCCTAGAATTGTGCTCCGCTCTCAAGGAGGGCAGTGTGCTATTGTGGAGAGCAGTGTGGCTTCCTTCCTTCATTGTGTCACACTCTTTTCTTCCTTGGGCCACGCTTTCTTTGGCCACACTTTCTTTTTTTCTTCTTTTCTTTACCTACAATTAATCAAAACAACAAATCAAAGTATCTAAATTCACAAGGTTTATAAATCAATTAAAAATCAATTAAATTTAGCTTAAACCTCATGATTTAGCATCAATTTAAATGGTGGTTGTTTGATTCAAATAAAACATGCATTTCCACTCTAAATCACTTACTTATAGTGTAAGAAAGTGCATAAAAACTAGTGAAACAAGTGAAATTAGCTTGAAAAATGGGTATATGATGACTTGTCATTAGGTGGCGTATGTGTATTGATTACAGAAGGCTTGATACAGCCACCAGAAAGGATCATTTTCCTTTACCATTCATAGACCAGATGCTAGAAAGACTGGCAGGTCATGAATACTACTTCTCCCTGGATGGATATTCAGGTTATAATCAAATTGCAGTAGATCCCCAAGATCAAGAGAAAATAACATTCACATGTCCATTCGGAGTATTTGCATACAGAAGGATGCCATTTGGTCTGTGCAATGCACCTGCAACCTTTCAAAGGTGCATGCTCTCTATTTTATCTGATATGGTGGAAAAATTTTTGGAAGTCTTTATGGATGACTTTTCAGTATTTGGAGACTCATTCAGCTTCTGTCTTGACCATCTAACACTTGTTCTAAAGAGGTGCCAAGAGACTAACCTGGTCTTAAACTGGGAAATATGTCACTTTATGGTGACTGAAGGCATTGTCCTTGGGCACAAAATTTCGAACAAAGGAATAGAGGTGGATCAAGCTAAGGAAGAGGTAATTGAAAAATTACCACCACCTGCCAATGTTAAGGCAATCAGAAGCTTTCTAGGGCATGCAGGATTTTATAGGAGGTTTATAAAGGATTTTTCAAAAATCGCCAAACCTCTGAGTAATCTGCTAGCTGCTGACACGCCATTTATCTTTGATAAAGAGTGTCTGCAGGCATTTGAGACCCTAAAAGCTAAACTGGTCAGAGCACCAGTCATCTCAGCACCAGACTGGACATTACCGTTTGAATTAATGTGTGATGCCAGTGACCATGCCATTGGTGCAGTATTGGGACAAAGACATGACAAGCTTCTGCATGTTATTTACTATGCCAGCCGTGTTTTAAATGACGCACAGAAGAACTACACAACCACAAAAATAGAGCTGCTTGCAGTGGTTTACGCCATTGACAAGTTTAGATCTTATTTAGTAGGATCAAAAGTGATTGTGTACACTGATCATGCTGCTTTTAAATATCTACTCACAAAGCAGGATTCAAAACCCAGACTCATCAAATGGGTGTTGCTTCTGCAAGAGTTTGATATAGAAATAAAAGACAGAAAAGGGACAGAGAACCAAGTAGCAGATCACCTGTCCCGAATAGAACCAGTAGAAGGGGCGTCCCTCCCTCTTATTGAGATCTCTTAAATCTTTCCGAATGAGCAACTCTTTGCCATCCAGGAAGTGCTATGGTTTGCAGACATTGCAAACTACAAGGCAGTGAGATTTATACCCAAAGAGTACAGTAGGCAGCAATCAAAGAAGTTGATCACGGATGCAAAGTACTATCTTTGGGATGAACCATATCTCTTCAAGAGATGTGCAGACGGAGTAATCTGTAGATGTGTGCCTAAAGAAGAAGCATAGAAGATCCTCTGGAACTGCCATGGATCACAGTATGGAGGACATTTTGGAAGTGAGCGAACAGCCACAAGAGTCCTCCAATGTGGCTTCTACTGGCATACTCTCTATAAGGATTCCCGAGTGTTTGTACTTAATTGTGACAGTTGCCAAAGATCTGGTAATCTGCGTCACAGTTATGCCATGCCTCAACAAGGGATCTTGGAGATTGAGTTGTTTGATGTATGGGGTATTGACTTCATGGGGCCTTTCCCACCATCATACTCAAACACTTATATTCTGGTGGCAGTGGATTATGTATCCAAATGGGTGGAAGCTATTGCAACACCCACTAATGACACTAAGACAATGTTAAAATTCCTCCAAAAACACATCTTCAGCAGATTTGGCACCCCTAGAGTACTAATCAGTGATGGGGGCACTCATTTCTGCAATAAACAGCTTTACTCTGCTTTGGTTCGTTATGGAGTTAGCCATAGGGTAGCTACTCCATATCATCCACAGACAAATGGGCAAGCTGAAGTCTCTAACAGAGAACTTAAAAGAATCCTGGAACGGACTGTAATTAACCGTAGAAAGGATTGGGCAAGAAGCTTGGATGATGCTCTGTGGGCATACCAGACAGCATTCAAAACCCCTATAGGGACCTCCCCATACCAGCTTGTGTATGGAAAGGCATCTCACTTGCCAGTGGAACTGGAACATAAGGCCTACTGGGCGACCAGATTCCTAAACCTTGATGCCAAGTTAGCTAGAGAAAAGCGTTTGCTCCAGTTAAATGAGCTAGAGGAATTTAGACTCAATGCTTTTGAAAATGCAAAAATTTACAAAGAGAAAGCAAAAAGATGGCATGATAAGAAATTTTCATGCAGAGTCTTTGAGCCAGGGCAGAAAGTTCTGCTATTTAATTCTAGGCTCAGATTATTCCCCGGGAAATTGAAGTCCCGGTGGAGAGGTCCATATGTGATTACAAGCGTGTCACCATATGGATACGTAGAGCTTCAGGATAATGATTCTAATAAAAAGTTCATTGTTAATGGACAGAGAGTCAAACATTATCTTGAAGGCAATTTTGAGCAAGAATGCTCAAAACTGAGGCTTGATTAAAGGTCAGTAATAGTCTAGCTAAAGACAATAAAGAAGCGCTTGCTGGGAGGCAACCCAGCCATTAACAAAGTTTATTTTTCAATTATTGATTTTTATAGATTCATATTAATTTTCTTCAAGGTAAAATGGCAATTGCATGAATTCACATAGTTACAGAAGGCCTCGCAAGATAAAACAGCAAAAAGGATGCTCACTGGTGCGAAAAAGCCAGTAAAAGCTATTTTGGGCGTTGAACGCCGAAAAGAAGCATCCACTGGGTGTTCAACGCCAGTAAGGATAGCCATCTGGGCGTTAAACGCCAGAAAGGAGCATCTTTTGGGTGTTGAACGCCAGAAAGAAGCACCTTCTGGGCGTTTAACGCCAGATTGACAGCGTTCTGGGCGTTCAGAAAAACGCCCAGTGACAAAGGACTTCCTGGCATTCAACGCCAGAAAGAAGCAACAGCTGGGCGTTGAATGCCCAGGAGAAGCTACACATGGGCATTAAACGCCCAAAACATGGAGTGTTTGGGCGTTTAATGCCAGGATGGTGAAGAAGAGGTAAATTCGTTTTTACTTCAATTTTTTAATTTTTTTTCGTTTCAATTCATGATTTCTTGCATAAACATTTACAAACTCTCATCCTTCAATTCCAAAAAAATTTTTATCCTAATTTCTAAATTCCCTTTTTCAAAAATATCAAATGTATCTTAATCCATAAGCACAAATCTTTTTCCAATCCAACTCTTTTTCAAATCTTTTTCAACTCATCATATCTTTTGAATTTCGAAATTGCCTCTCCCTCTATTCCTCTCCTATCCTTTCTTTTGCTTGAGGACAAGCAAACCTCTAAGTTTGGTGTGATTTGCCATGATCACTGAGCTAAAACTCATCAAAATCATGGCACCTAAGGGAACAGGAAGAGCAAGGATGTGACTTGAAGGAACTGAAGCGTCAGAAATTATCTCTTGAAGGATCAAGCATCCCACAGACTAGAGGAACACCCACTTCCCAAAATAAAGGTTGTTGAGTCCTAATCCTTGCCTTAACTCTGTGATAACTGTTCTTATTATGAATTTACCTTAGAAGTTATATATAAGTAGTAGTAATTAGTATCTCTATTTTGATTTTATCTCCAATTAAGCTATAATTTATTTTTCTCATCATCATCAATCATGAATAAAATAGTAGATTTTTAGAATAAAGAGGCAATATTTTTTTGAGTTCTTAATAAGGAAAATTCTAATTATTTATATGTGGTGGCAATACTTTTTATCTTCTGAATGAATACCTGAATAGTGCATATTTTTTATATTAAATTTTATGAATGTTAAAATTGTTGGCTCCTGAAAGAATGATGAACAAGAGAAATTTTATTGATGATCTGAAAAATCATGAAATTGATTTTTGAAGCAAGAAAAAGCAGTGAAAAACAAGCTTGCAAAAAAAAAAGAAATGAAAAGTTAGTAATTTGCGAAAAAAAAGCAAGCAAAAGAGGTAGAAAAAGCCAATAGCCCTTTAAACCAAAAGCCAAGGGTGAAAAGGATCCAAGGCTTTGAGCATCAATGGATAGGAGGGCCCAAGGAAATAAATCCAGGCCTAAGCGGCTAAATCAAGCTGTCCCTAACCATGTGCTTGTGGCATGCAGGTCCAAGTGAAAAGCTTGAGACTGAGTGGTTAAAGTCGTGATCCAAAGCAAAAGAGTGTGCTTAAGAACTCTGGACACCTCTAATTGGGGACTTGAGCAAAGCTAAGTCACAAAGTTATGTGTCTGTGGCATTTATGTATCCGGTCGTAATACTGGAAAACAAAGTGCTTAGGGCCACGGCCAAGACTCATAAAGTAGCTGTGTTCAAGAATCAACACACTAAACTAGGAGAATCAATAATACTATCTGAATTCTAAGTTCCTATGGATGCCAATCATTATGAATTTCAAAGGATAAAGTGAGATGCCAAAACTGTTTGGAAGCAAAAAGCTATTAGCCCCGCTCATCTAATTAGAATCTGAGCTTCACTTAAAACTCTGAGATATTATTGCTTCTTGATTTCTTTTTATCCTCTTTTATTCATCTAGTTTCTTGAGGACAAGCAACAGTTTAAGTTTGGTGTTGTGATGAGCGGATATTTTATACGCTTTTTGGGGGGTAATTTCATATAGATTTTAGCATGTTTTTATTAGTTTTTAATAGAATTTTATTAGTTTTTAATCAAAAATCATATTTCTGGACTTTACTATGAGTTTGTGTGTTTTTCTGTGATTTCAGGTATTTTCTGGCTGAAATTGAGTAAGCTGAGCAAAAATATGATTTAGGTTGAAAAAGGACTGCTGATGCTGTTGGATTCTGACCTCCCTGCACTCGGAATGGATTTTTTGGAGCTACAAGAGTCCAATTGGCGCGCTCTCAATTAGGTTGGAAAGTAGAAATCTAGGGCTTTCCAGAAATATGTAATAGTCCATACTTTGTGCGAAGATAGATGACGTAAACTGGTGCTCAATGCCAGTTCCATGTTGCAGTCTGGCGTCCAACGCCAGAAACAGGTTACAAGTTGGAGTTCAACGCCAAAAACACGTTACAACCTGGCGTTCAACTCCAGAAATAGCCCAGGCATGTGAGAAGCTTAAGTCTCAGCCCCGCACACACCAAGTGGGCCCCAGAAGAGGATTTCTGCACCAATTATCTTAATATACTAATTTTCTATAAACCTAGGTTACTAGTTTAGTATTTAAACAACTTTTAGAGACTTGTTTTGTATCTCATGACATTTTTAGATCTGAATTATATAATCTCTGATGGCATGAGTCTCTAAACTCTATTGTTGGGGGTGAGGAGCTCTGCAGCGTCTCGATGAATTAATGCAATTACTTCTATTTTCCATTCAAACACGCTTGTTCTTATCTAAGATGTTCATTCGCGCTTAACTATGAAGAAGGTGATGATCCGTGACACTCATCACCTTCCTCAATCCATGAATGTGTGCCTGACAACCACCTCCATTCTATATCAGATTGAATGAGTATCTCTTAGATTCCTTAATCAGAATCTTCGTAGTATAAGCTGGAATTGATGGCGGCATTCATGAGAATCCGGAAAGTCTAAACCTTGTATGTGGTATTCCGAGTAGGATTCTGGGATTGGATGACTGTGACGAGCTTCAAACTCGTGAGTGTTGGGCGTGATGACAAACACAAAAGATTCAATGGATTCTATTCCGACATGATCAAGAACCAACAGCTGATTAGTCGTGCTGTGACAGAGCATTTGGACCATTTTTATTGAGAGGATGGGAAGTAGCCATTGACAACGGTGACACCCTACATATAGCTTGCCATGGAAGGAGCCTTGCGTGTGGGAAGAGGATTACAAGAGAAAAGCTGAAATAAAGCAGACAAAGCATCTCCAAAACTCCAAGATATTCTCCATTATTAAAGTAACAATTATTTATTTTATGCTCTTTTATTTTTTGTAATTCAAACTGATAATTATAATTGATATCTTGACTAAGAATAATGAAATAAACATAGCTTGCTTCAAACCAATAATCTCCGTGGGATCGACCCTTATTCACGTAAGGTATTACTTGGACGACCCAGTGCACTTGCTGGTTAGTGGTATGAAATCATAAGAAATCATGATTTTGATATTGGGATTAAAATTTCGTGCATGACCACTCAAAGGCAAAAAAGGAGGGGGAAACCGGGTCGAATATTGTGAATACCATCAGATCTGCGGGCACTCTAACAATGAGTGTTTCGACTTAAAAAATGTCATAGAAAAGCTCGTACGAGGAGGAAAGCTAGATCGATATCTGGCCACCCATGATGATGAACAAAGAAAAAGAAGAAGAGCAGAAGATGTCAGACCAACTGCGCGATCATCTCGAACGCCAGAAAGACATGTCCACATGATACACGGCGGATTTGTCGGGGGAGGAATCTCAAAATCATCTCGCAAAAGACATCTCAAAGACGTATATTATGTCACAGGAAAGGAGGAAGACCCCGACATCCCGGCGATCACTTTTACCAAGAAAGACGCATCCAGCATCACATCACGACATGACGATTCCATGGTCATCACTATTATACTGGCAAACACAAATCTTCACCGCACGTTGATAGACCAGGGGAGCTCTGCCGATATATTATTCAAAACTGCTTTCGACAAACTCGGCTTGGAAGAAAAAGAACTCAGAGCATATCCGGACAGCCTGTTCGGGCTAGGAGATACCCCAGTTCAACCGATGGGATACATCTCGCTCCACACAACTTTCGGAAAAGGAAGTCAGTCAAGAACACTCAAAATAGATTACATCGTAGTCGATGTAAGTTCAGCCTACAATGCCCTAATAGGTCGGACAACGTTAAATCAACTCGGTGCAATAGTCTCGACTTCGCATCTATGCATGAAGTTTCCAACTGTAGGAGGAATAGATACGATAAAAGCAGATCAGAAGATGGCGTGCCACTGTTACAACGAAAGTCTAAACCTCAGAGGCAGAGGAGAAGAATTCCACACAATTGAGCTCGGTGGAGTTTAGAAGCGGGAAGAGCTCCGCCCACAACCTGAAGGTGAAATAGAGAAAATCCAGATCGGGGATACCCCGGACCAAACGACCAATATCGGCACACTCCTAGAAGGAGATATAAAAGAATCACTCATACAGTTTCTACGAGACAACGTCGACCTCTTTGCGTGGGAGGCCGCAGACATGCCAAGCATAGATCCCAAGCTAATATGCCACAAGCTAGCAGTCTACCCAAGATCTCGGTCGGTACAACAAAGGCATAGAAAGCTAGGACCAGAACGCTCTCAAGCTGTGGAAGAACAGGTACGAGCTCTATTGGAGGCAGGTTTCATAAGAGAAGTCAAATACCCGCTATGTGCACTGACTATACCGATCTCAACAAAGCCTGCCCAAAAGATCCTTATCCACTCCCAAGCATCGATGCACTGGTAGATGCCTCCTCCGGATATAAATACCTCTCCTTTATGGATGCGTACTCGGGATATAACCAAATCCCAATGTACCCACTCGACCAAGAAAAAAACTCATTCTTAACCCCAAAGGAAAATTACTGCTACATTGTCATGCCCTTCGGTCTTAAAAATGCGGGAGCCACTTACCAAAGGTTAATGAACAAGGTTTTTTCGGATCACTTCGGAAAGGTCATGGAAGTCTACGTGGACGACATGCTAGTAAAGACGCAAAACGAAGAGATGTTATTATCCGACCTGACACAAGTATTCAACACTATAAGACGACACGGCATGCGACTCAATCCCACAAAATGCACCTTCGCAGTAGAAGCTCGTAAATTCTTGGGTTTTATGATCACACAGAGAGGAATTGAGGCAAATCCGGATAAGAGCAGGGCTATACTCGACATGAAAAGTCCGACTTGTGTCAAAGAGGTACAACAACTCAATGGGAGGTTGGTAGCCTTGTCCAGATTCCTGGCCGGATCAGCAATAAGATCTCTCCCCTTCTACGCCATTCTAAGGAAGGAAAAGGAGTTTGAATGGACAGCGGAATGCGAGCAAGCCTTTCAAGACTTCAAAAGATTCCTGGGACAGCCACCTATACTAACTCGGCCACGGGAAGGAGAACCACTCATATTGTACCTCGCGGTAGGAAATCGGGCAATAGCCTCAGCACTGGTCCGAGAAGATAACAGCGAGCAACAACCCATATAATTTATCAGCAAAGCATTACAAGGATCCGAGCTGAACTACAAGAAAATAGAAAAGTTCGCTTACACTCTCATACTAACATCACGATGACTTCGCCCATACTTCCAGGCTCACACCATTAGAGTTCGGACCAACCAGCCCATAAAAAGAATTTTACAGAAAACAGACTTGGCAGGCAGAATCTTACAATGGGTAGTCGAGTTGTCCGAATTCGATCTTCAATACAAAGCTCGAACGGCCATTAAATCTCAATATCTGGCCGACTTCATTACGGAATTCGCGGACACACCAGAAATCCCCACAGAATGGAATCTCTATGTGGATGGTTCCTCAAATAAAATGGGAAGTGGCGCGAGTGTAATAATTGAAAGTGACCAGGGAACCCAAATCGAACTCTCCCTCAAATTTGGGTTCCCTGCCTCAAACAATCTAGCGGAATATGAGGCACTACTAGCTGGTTTGAAGCTGGCTAAGGAGGTTGGAGCTCAAAAACTTATCATCTTCAGTGACTCGCAGGTAGTTACTTCACAAATAGCAGGAAACTACCAAGCCAAAGATCCCACTATGAAAAAGTACTTGGACAAAAACAAGGAACATCTCAGACAATTCGGAGAATATGAGATTCGTCACATACCCTGAGAACAGAATGCCCGGGCCGATGCACTCTCAAAACTAGCCAGCACCAAACCAGTGGGCAACAATAGAAGCCTCATCCAAGAAATTCTACAGAATCCATCAATCTCAAAAGAAGAAAAATTCCTAGCCATAACAGGTCCCGATCAGGGATGGATGACTCCCATAATTAACTACCTCAGAACGGAAGCTCTCCCCACAGATGAGAAAGAGGAAAAAGGTTAAAACGGGAGGCACAATACTATACCATCATAAATAATACTCTATACAAAGAGGGATTTCAATATCACTGTTAAAATGTGTGCTGACTTCCAACACAAAAGACGTCCTAGAAGAAGTACACAGTAGCATTTGTGGCAATCACCTCGGAGCGCAGGCACTCGCCAAAAAGGTTCTTCGGGCAAGATTTTATTGGCCAACTCTACAAAAAGAAGCTGTAGAATTTGTAAAGACATGTTCATCATGTCAGAAACATGCTAACTTCCACATCTCCTCACCACAGGAACTCATCAGCGTGACCTCACCTTGGCCGTTCGCAAAATGGGGACTCGATCTTCTCGGACCTTTTCCTCAAGGATCGGGACAAGTCAAATTCCTCATAGTGGGAATAGACTATTTCACAAAGTGGATTGAGGCAGAACCCCTAGCTAATGCCACTGCTCAAAGAAGTCGAAAATTCCTATGTAGAAACATCATTACAAGACTCCATCACCACAGACAATGGTACTCAGTTCACAGACGCAGGCTTCAGAAAGCTAGCAGCCGACTTGAATATAAGATAACAATTCACCTCTGTTGAACATCCCTAAGCCAATGAACAAGCTGAAGTTGCCAACAAAGTCATACTGGCTGGGCTGAAGGGGAGGTTACAGGATGCAAAGGGAGCCTGGGCCGAGGAGCTCCCACAGGTTTTATGGGCATATCAAATAATGCCACATTCCACCACAAAGGAATCACCCTTTCGATTAGCATATGGAATGGAGGCAATGATCCCAGTAGAGATTGAAGAAAGGTCGCCTAGAGTGATCCACTATAGCGAAGAAGCCAAATCCCAACTGCAAAGGGAAGAGCTCGACCTACTTCCGGAAGTCCGAGAAAGAGCTCGGATAAGGGAAGAGGCATTAAAATGACAAATGGCTTCCAGATATAATCAAAAGATAATACAGAAAGCCTTTGCTGAGGACGACCTCATCCTAATCCGAAACGACATTGGAACAACTCGACCTGGAAAAGGAAAGCTGACAGCAAACTAGAAAGGCCCCTACCGAGTCATAGAAGTGCTGGGAAAAGGCTACTACAGGCTTTCCGAACTCGACAGGAGAGAGCTTCCTAGGTCATGGCACACCTGCAACCTAAGAAGGTACTATAGTTAGGGATGATAAAGGACCCTGGGACAAGGCGCACTCTTTTTCCTGAAAAGGTTTTTTAACGAGGCGCCAAGACCAAGACCTACAAATCACCCGACTTAAGAAATTAACCCCTGCATGTATATATTCGCATTTTTTTTAATAAGACCTATTCAGATTTTCTACAAACGCTCAAGCCGCATTATTCCAAAACATTCATCGCCCAATTATAAAGCTACAGATCAACAGAAAGTGAAAACCAAATTCACTGCGCGATCACGATAAAGACCAAAAATGGAAACCAAATTCCTTAAAAGGTCGACCAAACAAGGGTTAAAACCCGAACTCAATGAAATCAGCAAGAATGAAAATGGAATAATGCAAGAAGTTATAGAAAGTGATCCAAAGAAAGGACCTGACGAGGTCCTAATAAAATGGATTGCTATAAAATAACTTAAAGACTGGCCGGCATAAAGAAGTCGGACCAGCCATAACGACCCAAGTTATAAGTAAAGCCTTGGAAAGAGGTTTGGCCAACCCTATAAAAGAAGATTACTGTAACTTAGAAGAGCCCGACATGATGAAGTCGGACTCCTATGAAAAAGTTACAAAAGGTAATCCCTGAAAGAGACCTGAACAAGGTCCAAGAAAGAGGATTACCAAGTAACTCGACAAGGCCCGAGATGACGAAGTCGTCCCAAGATATAAAGCTACAATTGGTAATCCCTGAAAGAGACCTAAAAAGGTCCAAGAAAGAGTATTACCAAGTGACTCGACGAGGCCTGACCTAACGAAGTTGGCCTAAGATATAAAGTTACAAAAGGTAATCCCTGAAAGAGACCTGAACAAGGTCCAAGAAAGAGGATTACCAAGTAACTCAACAAGGCCCGACATGACGAAGTCGGCCGAAGATATAAAGCTACAAAACGTAATCCCTGAAAGAGACCTGAAAAAGTCCAAGAAAGAGGATTACCAAGTGACTCGACGAGGCCTGACATGACGAAGTCGGCCGAAGATATAAAGCTACAAAAGGTAATCCCTGAAAGAGACCTGAAAAAGTCCAAGAAAGTGGATTACCAAGTGACTCGACGAGGCCCGACATGACGAAGTCGGCCGAAGATATAAAGCTACAAAAGGTAATCTCTGAAAGAGACCTGAAAAAGTCCAAGAAAGAGGATTACCAAGTGACTCGACGAGGCCCGACATGACGAAGTCGGCCCAAGATATAAAGTTACAAAAGGTAATCCCTTAAAGAGACGTAATCCCTGAAAGAGACCTGAAAAGGTCCAAGAAAGAGGATTACCAAGTGACTCGACGAGGCCTGACATAACGAAGTTGGCCTAAGATATAAAGTTACAAAAGGTAATCCCTAAAAGAGACCTGAACAAGGTCCAAGAAAGAGGATTACCAAGTAACTCAACAAGGCCCGACGTGACGAAGTCGGCCGAAGATATAAAGCTACAAAAGGTAATCCCTGAAAGAGACCTGAAAAAGTCCAAGAAAGAGGATTACCAAGTGACTCGACGAGGCCCGACATGACGAAGTCGGCCCAAGATATAAAGTTACAAAAGGTAATCCCTTAAAGAGACCTGAACAAGGTCCAAGAAAGAGGATTACCAAGTAACTCAACAAGACCCGACATGATAAAGTCGGCCCATGATATAAAGTTACAAAAGGTAATTCCTGAAAGAGACCTGAACAAGGTCCAAGAAAGAGGACTACCAAGTAACTCGACAAGATCCGACATGATAAAGCTACCCCTGGAAGAGACCTAAGTAAAGTCCAAAAAGGAGGGTTACAAACAAACAACCCGGGGAAAAACCAAGTTGAAGAAATCGGCAAGCTCAGTATTACAAATTCCTAACGAATTCCTGAACAAAAGTTTAAAATTGTTGAAAGCAGCATCAGGCAAAGGAATCAAGCCGATCATCCCAATACTCTCAGAGACTACAAAGATACCAAGACTAGCGCAAACAGATATGATATAAAAACAGAAAGTCATAATAATAGCCAGTGTCAGAGGCCAACAAATGCAGCTTACAAAGCCGGGAAACTATTTTGTTTACCAAAATAATGTTGCTAAAACCAGCAACTAAAAAGGTGTCAAAAGTCAAAAAAATAAGAGTTCAAACGCCCACAAACCGGGCTATCTACACAAAATAATCAAGCACGCGAAGGCTTCTCAACAGCATCAGCACGTGGTGAAGAAGGGTGAGTCTGGAGAGGCACTGCGTCCACTGTCCCGTCATCCCGATTCAATATCTGGCAATCAGGATCGGCTACGGAACAAGCAGGAGTTGAAGAAGCCGACACGACAGAAGCTTTGGCGACAGGCTCAGAGGGAGGCTCAACATCATCATCATCAGCGTCATCGGGAATGATCTTGCCATCCTTCACAACATTATCCAAACTAAATAAAGCAAGGTCGGCCTCCGGGGAAATAACCCGAACCTGCTCCTTCAGGTTCTCATAAGCAGCAGTTACGCTGCCTACAAGGTGACCCTGGAGCTCGGAATAATCAACCCGGGACGACTCTAACTCCTCCCGAAGACGCATCACTTCCCGGTAGGACGTGACATAGCTTTCTTTGTGCTTTAATGCCACATCCTCAGCCAACCGCACAGAGGCCGCCAGGGCAAGAGAGCTGGCCTTCTCCCCTTCCAGCTCCTTGTTCAGTTTAGTCACCTCCGCTTCTTCATCTGATCAAACTCTTGCTTAGCTTCCTCCATAAAGGCTTTGGTAACATGCAGAGGTATATTTTGGGCAGTTCGATACAGAGCAGCTCCCATATGAGCCACCTTAACACTACTCCGAGTTATAAAGTCTAAGTGATGAAGAAGAGATACATCATCCATAGAGAGGGCACCATAAGGTACGATCTGCTGGTCCACAAAGCCAACAGGGTCAAAATCTGAGGCATCCAGATTGAATGGTTCAACAGTTCGAGGTCTTTTAGGAGGAGGGACGGCCGAAGAAGAAACCATAGTAGCAGTAGAAGATTGTGGCGGATCCACTAAACGGACCCGAGGTGTAGGGATCATTCTCCTCAGGCCAGAAGAGCTCGGCATAGGCGGCTTCAAAGGAACTTGAGAAGTTCCTTCCCCATCTACACAGGCCGAGGTGTTTTGAGCTACAGTAGCTTTCCTCGCCTTCTTGAAGGCCTTCATTGCATCATTATTCTTGGCCATCTCTGAAAAATGGAAAACAACACTTTATCATACTAGGAAGAAAAGGGAAAAAGCAAAACACAAAGAAATAGTATACATCAAGTAATACCCAATATATCCCGGACAAGGAGGGGTCTCCCAAACATTTTTTGGTATCCAAATGAGGAGGTTCCCCCCAAAGATCATCCAAAACCATCACAAAGGCCTGTTCGACCTCAACAAGCATCTCCCATGTATAACGGGATACTACTACATTCTGCTGCCAATGTAAAGGGAAGGATGGCTCCTCATTCGCTTCCAGAAAAAAGGGACAAGCTCCCTCAACAGCTTGAACCTTGAAAAAATAATTCTTTAAGTCCCTAAAAGACTCATCGTACATGGTAAAAAGCTTATGTCCTTGTGCAGATCTAAAAGAAACCCATGAGGCTTTCTTTTTTGAAGAGATCCTGGGCTTAGTTAAAACAAACAAATAAAGGAAAAGAGTTTGAGAAGGGGTAACATTCAGTTCTCGACAAAGAAGTTGAAAAATCTTAATAAAGCCCCAAGAGTTTGGATGAAGCTGGGAAGGGGCTACATTACACGACCACAACAAATCGGTCTCAAACGAGGTAAAAAGAAAAGTGATATCCAACTGGCTGAAGAAATAGTCATAGGCATAAAAGAAAAGGAGCTCCCCTTGGGTCAGGATAGGGAAGCAAACCCTCTCCTCGGAGTCAGGTGCCACCAACTCATAATTCTTCTCTTGATCCCTACTCTTACAGAGACAGAGATGCTTCCTAAGCTCCACACAGAATTCAGCATTAACCACAAAACACACATCAAAACAAGGGAGTCCAACCAATCGAACATACCCTCGGGAACCTTAGAAGATGTCTTTACAATATTTTTGCGAAAAGACATAGCCAACTAGTCCTACAAACAAGAAAAGAAGAGTGGATTACTAAAAACATCTCGAACAAAATCAAAGCAACTCAGCCAGCACAGTCCAAACACAGCACAAACAGCAAAAGGATACCCCAAGACCCACACCAAGAAAGTCTAGGGGCACCCTTTGGAGGCAATCAGGGAATAAAGATTCAGGAAAATCTACAAGACTAATGTCCCAACAGAAACCGACAGCAAGAACACAGAAGAACCCTTTTTCAAAGAAAAACAAATGCGAAGAAGATCAAACGAGCCGCCAAAAGAAAAAATTACAACAAGTTCAGAAACCAGCATACGTAAGGTCAAAAGGAAAAAAGCATGCATCACAATAACAAACCAGGCGCGATAAAATTCAAGCTTTCCAACATGCACTCAGTCAAGGCCAGAGCTTCAAAATCAAACACACCGTAGCAGAAATAAACGGTGAAGGGAAAGCAAAACCAACCTGAGCAAGGAGAAAAAATGCGGAAGAAAGTTGAAGACGAGGAGGCCAGAAATGGCCGTCAAAAGCACTTACGATTGTCAAACAAGCGTCGCAAGAAGAAACACTGGTGCACAAAATTGTGATCATCAATGGCGCCATCAACATGGTACGCACAATTGTAATCTCAACTCTTTATCACAACTTCGCACAACTAAACAGCAAGTGCACTGGGTCGTCCAAGTATTAAACCTTACACGAGTAAGGGTCGATCCCACGGAGATTGTTGGTATGAAGCAACCTATGGTCACCTTGTAAATCTTAGTCAGGCATATTCAAATGGTTATGGATGATATATGAATAAAGCATAAAGATAGAGATACTTATGTAATTCATTGGTGAGAATTTCAAATAAGTGAATGGAGATGCTTTGTCCCTTCCGTCTCTCTGCTTTCCTACTGTCTTCATCCAATCCTTCTTACTCCTTTCCATGGCAAGCTGTATGTAGGGTTTCACCGTTGTCAGTGGCTACCTCCAATCCTCTCAGTGAAAATGTTCTACGCAACCTGTCACGGCACGGCTAATCATCTGTCGGTTCTCAATCAGTTGGAATAGAATCCAATGATTCTTTTACGTCTGTCACTAACTCCCAGCCTTCAGGAATTTGAAGCCCGTCACAGTCATTCAATCATTGAATCCTACTCAGAATACCACAGACAAGGTTTAGACCTTCCGGATTCTCTTGAATTCCGCCATCAATTCTAGCTTATACCACGAACATTCCGATCAAGGGATCCAAGAGATAAACATTCAAGCCTTGTTTGCTTGTAGAACAGAAGTGGTTGTCAGGCACTCGTTCATAAGTGAGAATGATGATGAGTGTCACATAATCATCACATTCATCATGTTCTTGGGTGCAAATGAATATCTTAGAACAAGAATAAGCTGAATTGAATAGAAGAACAATAGTTATTGCATTAATACTCGAGGTACAGCAGAGCTCCACACCTTAATCTATGGTGTGTAGAAACTCCACCGTTGAAAATACATAAGAACAAGGTCCAGGCATGGCCGTGAGGCCAGCCCCCATGATCTAAGATAGCATAAGACTAAAGATAGCTACCAAGATAAGAATACAATAGTAAAAGGTCCTATTTGTAGAGAACTAGTAGCCTAGGGTTTACAAGGATGAGTAAATGACATAAAAATCCACTTCCGGGCCCACTTGGTGTGTGCTTGGGCTGAGCATTGAAGCATTTTCGTGTAGAGACTTCTCTTGGAGTTAAACGCCAGCTTTTGTGCCAGTTTGGGCGTTTAACTCCCATTCTTGTGCCAGTTCCGGCGTTTAACGCTGGGCAGTTTTGAGCTGATTTGGAACGCCAGTTTGGGCCATCAAATCTCGGGCAAAGTATAGACTATTATATATTGCTGGAAAGCCCAGGATGTGTACTTTCCAACGCAGTTAAGATCGCGCTAATTGGGCTTCTGTAGCTCCAGAAAATTTACTTCGAGTGCAGGAAGGTCAGAATCCAACAGCATCTGTGGTCCTTTTCAGCCTCTGAATCAGATTTTTGCTCAGGTTCCTCAATTTCAGCCAGCAAATACCTGAATTCACAGAAAAATACACAAACTCATAGTAAAGTCCAGAAAAGTGAATTTTAACTAAAAACTAATAAAAATGTACTAAAAACTAACTAAAACATACTAAAAACATACTAAAAACAATGCCAAAAAGCGTATAAATTATCCGCTCATCACAACACCAAACTTAAATTGTTGCTTGTCCCAAGCAACTGAAAATCAAATAAGATAAAAAGAAGAGAATATGCAATGAACTCCAAAAACATCTATGAAGATCAGTATTAATTAGATGAGCGGGGCTTTAGCGTTTTGCCTCTGAATAGTTTTGGCATCTCACTCTATCCTTGGAAATTCAGAATGATTGGCTTCTATAGGAACTCAGAATCTAGATAGTGTTATTTATTCTCCTAGTTAAGTATGATGATTCTTGAACACAACTACTTTATGAGTCTTGGCCGTGGCCCAAAGCACTCTGTCTTTCAGTATTACCACCGGATACATACATGCCACAGACACATAACTGGGTGAATCTTTTCAGATTGTGACTCAGCTTTGCTAGAGTCCCCAATTAGAGGTGTCCAGGGTTCTTAAGCACACTCTTTTTGCTTTGGATCACAACTTTATTTTTATTTTTTTCTTTTCTCTTTCTTTTTTTCGTTTTTATCTTTCCTTTTTTTTTTGTATTCACTACTTTTTCTTGCTTCAAGAATCATTTTTATGATTTTTCAGATCCTCAGTAACATGTCTCCTTTTTCATCATTCTTTCAAGAGCCAACATTCATGAACAACAAATTCAAAAGATTTATGCACTGTTCAAGCATACATTCAGAAACCAAAATATTGCCACCACATCAAAATAATTAATCTGTTATAAAATTTAAAATTCATGCAATTCTTCTCTTTTTCAATTAAGAACATTTTTCATTTAGGAAAGGTGATGGATTCATAGGACATTCATGACTTTAAGGCATAGACACTAAGACACTAATGATCATAAGACACAAACATGAATAGACATAAGCATGATTTTTCGAAAAACAGAAAAATAAAGAACAAGGAGATTAAAGAACGGGTCCACCTTAGTAATGGCGGCTTGTTCTTCCTCTTGAAGATCTTATGGAGTGCTTGAGCTCCTCAATGTCTCTTCCTTGCCTTTGTTGCTCCTCTCTCATGATTCTTTGATCTTCTCTAATTTCATGGAGGAGGATGGAATGTTCTTGGTGCTCCACCCTTAGTTGTCCCATGTTGGAACTCAATTCTCCTAGGGAGGTATTGATTTGCTCCCAATAGTTTTGTGGAGGAAAGTGCATCCCTTGAGGCATCTCAGGGATTTCATGATGAGAGGGGTCTCTTGTTTGCTCCATCCTTTTCTTAGTGATGGGCTTGTCCTCATCAATGAGGGTGTCTCCCTCTATGTCAACTCCAACTAAATAACAGAGGTGACAAATGAGATGAGGAAAGGCTAACCTTGCCAAAGTAGAGGACTTGTCCGCCACCTTATAAAGTTCTTGGGATATAACCTCATGAACTTCTACTTCCTTTCCAATCATGATGCTATGAATCATGATGGCCCGGTCTATAGTAACTTCAGACCGGTTGCTAGTGGGAATGATTGAGCGTTGGATAAACTCCAACCATCCCCTAGCCACGGGCTTGAGATCATGCCTTTTCAGTTCAACCGGCTTCCCTCTTGAATCTCTCTTCCATTGAACGCCCTCTTCACAGATGTCTATGAGGACTTGGTCCAACCTTTGATCAAAGTTGACCCTTCTAGTGTAAGGGTGTTCATCTCCTTGCATCATGGGCAAGTTGAATGCCAACCTTACATTTTCTGGACTAAAATCTAAGTATTTTCCCTAAACCATTGTAAGCCAATTCTTTGGGTCCGGGTTCACACTTTGATCATGGTTCTTGGTGATCCATGCATTGGCATAGAACTCTTGAACCATTAAGATTCCGACTTGTTGAATGGGGTTGGTAATAACTTCCCAACCTCTTCTTCGGATCTCATGTTGGATCTCCGGATATTCACTCTTTTTGAGTTTGAAAGGGACCTCGGGGATCACCTTCTTCATGGCCACAACTTCATAGAAGTGGTCTTGATGCACCCTTGAGATGAATTTCTCCATCTCCCATGACTCGGAGGTGGAAGCTTTTGCCTTCCCTTTCCTCTTTCTAAAGGTTTCTCCGGCTTTGGATGCCATAAATGGTTATGGAAAAATAAAAAGCAATGCTTTTACCACACCAAACTTAAAAGGTTTGCTCGTCCTCGAGCAAAAGAAGAAAGAAGAGAGTAGAAGAAGAAGAAATAAAGGAGATGGAGGAGGCTTTGTAGTTCGGCTAAGGGGAAGAAGTAGTGTTTAGGTTGTGTGAAAATGAAGGAGTGAAGATGGGTTTATATAGGAGTGGAGAGGGGGTGTATGGTTCGGTCATGTATGGGTGGGTTTGGTTGGGAAAGTGTTTTGAATTTGAATGGTGAGGTAGGTGGGGTTTTATGAAGGATGGATGTGAGTGGTGAAGAGAAAAGATGGGATTTCATAGGTGAGAGATTTTTGGGGAAGAGGTATTGAGGTGATTGGTGAATGGGTGAAGAATAGAGAGAGTGGTGGGGTAGGTGGGGATCCTGTGGGGTCCACAGATCCTGAGGTGTCAAGGAAAATTCATCCATGCACCAAGTGGCGAGCAAAAAATGCTCTTTATGCCAATTCTGGCGTTAAACGCCGGGCTGGTGCCCATTTCTGGCGTTGAATGCCAGCTTCTTGCCCTTTCCTGGTGTTTAATGCCAGTCTGGTGCCATTTTCTGGCGTTAAACGCCCAGAATGGTGCCAGACTGGGCGTTAAACGCCCATTTGCTGCCCTTACTGGCGTTTAAACGCCAACAAGGTCTTCCTCCAGGGTGTGCTATTTTCCTTTCTGTTTTTCATTCTGTTTTTGCTTTTTCAATTGATTTTGTCACTTCCCATGATCATCAACCTACATAAAACATAAAATAACAAAGGAAAAATAGATAAATATAACATTGGGTTGCCTCCCAACAAGCGCTTCTTTAATGTCAGTAGCTTGATAGTGGGCTCTCATAGAGCCTCACATATGCTCAGAGCAATGTTGGAACCTCCCAACACCAAACTTAGAGTTTGAATGTGGGGGTTCAACACCAAACTTAGAAGTTGGTTGTGGCCTCCCAACACCAAACATAGAGTTTGACTGTGGGTGCTCTGTTTGGCTCTGTTTTGAGAGAAGCTCTTCATGCTTCCTCTCCATGGTTACAGAGGGATATCCTTGAGCCTTAAACACAAGGGATTCTTCATTCACTTGAATGATCAATTCTCCTCTGTCAACATCAATCACAGCCTTTGCTGTGGCTAGGAAGGGTCTGCGAAGGATGATGGATTCATCCATGCACTTCCCAGTCTCTAGGACTATGAAATCAGCAGGGATGTAATGGTCTTCAACTTTTACCAGAACATCCTCTACAAGTTCATAAGCTTGTTTTCTTGAATTGTCTGCCATCTCTAGTGAGATTTTTGCAGCTTGCACCTCAAAGATCCCTAGCTTCTCTATTACAGAGAGAGGCATGAGGTTTACACTTGACCCTAAGTCACACAAGGCCTTCTTGAAGGTCATGGTGCCTATGGCACAAGGTATTGAGAACTTCCCAGGATCTTGTCTCTTTTGAGGTAATCTCTGCCTAGTCAAGTCATCCAGTTCTTTGGTGAGCAAAGGGGGTTCATCCTCCCAAGTCTCATTACCAAATAACTTGTCATTTAGCTTCATGATTGCTCCAAGGTATTTAGCAACTTGCTCTTCAGTGACATACTCATCCTCTTCAGATGAAGAATACTCATCACAGCTCATGAATGGCAGAAGTAAATCCAATGGAATCTCTATGGTCTCAGTGTGAGCCTCAGATTCCCATGGTTCCTCATTAGGGAACTCATTAGAGGCCAGTGGACGTCCATTGAGGTCTTCCTCAGTGGCGTTCACTGCCTCTTCCTCCTCTCCTAGTTCGGCATGTGGATCATGTTAACGGCCTTGCATTCTCCTTTTGGATTCTCTTCTGTATTGCTTGGAAGAGTACTAGGAGGAAGTTCAGTAACTCTCTTACTCAGCTGTCCCACTTGTGCCTCCAAATTCCTAATGGAGGACCTTGTTTCAGTCATGAAACTTTGAGTGGTTTTGATTAGATCAGAGACCATGGTTGCTAAGTCAGAGTGGCTCTGCTTAGAATTCTCTGTCTGTTGCTGAGAAGATGATGGAAAAGGCTTGCTAACGCTAAACCTGTTTCTTCTAGCATTATTGTTGTTGAAACCTTGTTGAGGTCTCTGTTGATCCTTCCATGAGAGATTTGGATGATTTCTCCATGAAGAATTATAGGTGTTTCCATAGGGTTCTCCCATGTAATTCACCTCTTCCATTGAAGGGTTCTCAAGATCATAAGCTTCTTCTTCAGATGAAGCATCCTTAGTACTGCCTGGTGCAGCTTGCATTCCAGATAGACTTTGAGAAATCAAATTGACTTGCTGAGTCAATATTTTGTTCTGAGCCAATATAGCATTCAGGGTATCAATCTCAAGAACTCCTTTCTTCTGATTCGTCCCATTGTTCACAAGATTCCTTTCAGAAGTGTACATGAATTGGTTATTTGCAACCATTTCAATCAGTTCTTGAGCTTCCGCAGGCGTTTTCTTCAGATGAAGAGAGCCTCCAGCAGAACTATCCAATGATATCTTGGTCAGTTCAGATAGACCATCATAGAAGATACTTATGATGCTCCATTCAGAAAGCATGTCAGAAGGACACTTTCTGATCAATTGTTGGTATCTTTCCCAAGCTTCATAGAGGGATTCACCTTCCTTTTTTGTCTGAAGGTTTGGACTTCCACTCTAAGCTTACTCAATTTTTGAGGTGGAAAGAACTTTGCCAAGAAGGCATTGACTAGCTTTTCCCAAGAGTTCAGGCTTTCTTTAGGTTGTGAGTCCAACCATATCCTAGCTCTATCTCTTACAGCAAAAGGGAATAGCATAAGTCTGTAGACCTCAGGGTCAACCCCATTGGTCTTGACAGTGTCACAGATTTACAAGAATTCAGCTAAAAACTGATGAGGATCTTCCAATGGAAGTCCATGGAACTTGCAATTCTGTTGCGTTAGAGAAACTAATTGAGGCTTAAGCTCAAAGTTGTTTGCTTCAATGGCAGGGATAGAGATGCTTCTCCCATAGAAGTCGGGAGTAGGTGCAGTAAAGTCACCCAGCACCTTCCTTGCATTGTTGGCATTGTTGTTGTTTTCGGCTACCATGTCTTCTTCTTTGAAGATTTCTGTTAGGTCCTCTACAGAGAATTGTGCTTTAGCTTCTCTTAGCTTTTGCTTCAAGGTCCTTTCAGGTTCAGGGTCAGCCTCAACAAGAATGCTTTTGTCTTTGCTCCTGCTCATATGAAAGAGAAAAGAAAAATAGAAGGAAGAGGTAGAAAATTCGAACTTATAAAGGAAAGATGGAGTTCGAATTGTGCATTGAGGAGTAGTGTTAGTCCACAAATAGAAGGATGTGAGAAGAGGGGAAGAAATTTTTGAAAATAGATTAAAAAGATTTTAAAAACATTTTGAAAAATTGATTGATGATTTTCGAAAACTAAAAGTGGGAAAGAAATCAAGTGATTTTTGAAAAAGATTTTGAAATTAGAAATCAAAAAGATATGATTGAAAACTATTTTGAAAAAGATGTGATTAAAAAGATATGATTGAAAAGTTATGGTTTTAAAAAAGATGTGATTGAGAAGATATGATTTGAAAAACAATTTAAAAAGATTTGATTTTTAAAAATTAATGACTTGGCTAACAAGAAAAGATATGATTCAGACATTAAACCTTTCTCAACAGAAAAGGCAACATACTTGAAATGTTGAATCAAATCATTAATTCTTAGCAAGTATCTTTGAAAATGGAAAGAAATTGATTTTGAAAAAGATTTGATTGAAAAGATTTGATTTGAAAAAGATTTAATTTTGAAAAGATTTTGAAAACTTGACAAAAATTTGAATTGAAAACAGAATCTTCCCTCTTGTGCCATCCTGGCGTTAAACGCCCAGAATGGTGCACATTCTGGCATTTAACGCCCAAAGCACTACCCTTTTGGGCGTTAAACACCCAGCCAGGCACCCTGGCTGGCGTTTAAATGCCAGTTTGCCTTCCTCACTGGGCGTTTTGAACACCCAGCTTTTTCTGTGTAATTCCTCTGCTGTATGTTCTGAATCTTCAATTCTCTGTATTATTGACTTGAAAAGACACAAATTAAAATATTTTTGGATTTTTAATAATCAAAATGCAACTAAAATCAAATAACAATGCATGCAAGACACCAAACTTAGCAGTTTGTATACCATTGACACTAACAAAATGAGAATGCATATGAGAAACAACAAAACACTCAAGACAAGGGAATTTAAAGATCAGAGCAAGTAAATCATCAAGAACAACTTGAAGATCACTGAAGACACATAAAATGCAAGAA